>NW_002060944.1:334859-347279 GCF_000150275.1 Trichoplax adhaerens | reverse complement strand
TAAACGGAAATCAGCAGATTTAACTTAAAAAATACATTTATATAGTCCCTATAATATAATTATGTTACTACAGTAATGTACTGTATTGATCCTAAATCGGATGTTATTTTAATTCACTTAATTATTTATATATGTACTATTAATTTATTTATGTCTAGCAGTTGGTAATCATGGGTTTATTCATGTTGGCATTCTATCGGTTAACAAAGTCAAGAGAATATTATCGCAATCAGTTAAATGTTAGTTCTTTTCCTTAATACTTAACGTATATAACAAGTCTGTTGCAACTTACAAAGCTGTTCGTTACTGATAATTCTTATCTCGATACATATACATTTATACATACGTATGTGTACTCATTCATACGTACGTAGGGTAATGATCGAGAAGACACTATGTCGGATATAGTTTTTTCTAAGTCTGCTATCGAAGAAAACCATGCAGTAGAAATAAGAAGTTGCTTGAATAGAGAAGAGTAAGTAATCATTCTAGTTGTTTATGTACTCTAATTATCTATTGCTACTATTTACTAAACACGAACATACGTTGTATAGTATCTCTAAGTGTGTTACGTGATATAACTTCAAGATTACGTTATAGATTAATCTAGATTAAAACTATATTGCAAAGTAGAAATACAATATATACGTTAGTTACTGTAGTTACAAATAGATATATTTGAAAAAAATGCCTTAACTGTATTTCATAAGGAGTTTTAATATGTGTTATATAAGCAAAAACATTTAATAAGGAAACTGATAATGCAATGTTAAATTTTTTAATTTAGGCCAGTAAGGAAGGTCTTAGATACTTTTTTCTTATACGTTTGGACTCTCAAAGTGCGTTTTAATGTATTTTACGTCAAGTACGATATAGCGTTAGTTGCTACTATCGACGAAGATTCTAGCTACTTGGGTTTATTGGCCCTTATACATTACGATTATACGCGTATTTCTAGTAGTATTTTATTTTCATGTTATTGGAATAACTAAGTTTCTCTTATCTTTTCTAAATGAGTTTTTTTATACATTGCTAGTTACAAATAAAAATAACTCATATATTTTTCTATGTGTCACGGTACGAACTACCGTGAAGAAATAGATATCTAAATTTGGTTAATATAATATAGTGATATTATATTACAACTGGTCACTTATAATAAGAATTACTCTAATTATAAACGTGTTACAGTAAATTTATTGCTGTGCTGTAATGTGTACTGAAATGATTCTGTGAATGGACATATTGTAGTCCGACTGTGAAAAACTAGTTAGTAGATGTTCTTATCCAAGAATTTTTATAAGATGACTTGTGAATGTTAGCTGCTGTAGAAGGGTATATAAACCCGTCAAATAGTTGAGTAAAGCAGTTCTTAATTGTATAGTTGTTTTAACGTAGAATCAAAGGCGTCTAAATTCTTGTGAGATAGTTAAGGGATACTGAATCCCGGAGATTATAGTAATTTAGAGATTTATTTTACGTTATCCTTGTCACGAAGCTGGTTTATGACACTATGATAATGAAAATTTTGTACGATATATCGAAATTTTGTGGACAATTATGACTGATTTCTTTATTTCATTATCATATGCGAACATTGAAACGTAAACAGGTGTTTAAGCACACAGCATGATTGTGGCACGTATCCCATAGTATAAATAGCGTAGATTTTGTACTTTTTTTATTTGTTAATGGACTTAGTGAGTGATAGTCCCGTTAGTACAATAACAACAACTAACAAAAGCGGGCCAACAAACTGTTGATCCAAAAATAAGTTATCGGGCTAATATCGGGTCGAGCTGTTAAATTTGTTATTTATATTCTCTTTCCTTTACTATAAATAGTATTGATGTCATCATTTCTGCTGATACTACACAATAATGTTTTAATAATATCGCCTTACTTTAGCCCAATTAATATTACTATTTCCCCCTCACATGTTATCTATATTATCTTTCCTTTACTGTAAATAGTGTTGATGTCATCGTTTCTGCTAGTACCAATCAATAATATTCTAATTTCGTAATTATCATTACATAATTACGTAAATACAACTGAAATAGTCCTGAATCATGCATGAAGCATGACTATATTTGTAGGTTAAATGTATTACTATTGTATTACTACGACTATTCAAGTTGCAATTACTTTAAACAACTGTAAATATTTACCAATTAATGCTAAGGCAACCACCAACTATAACTGACCTATATACCTTGCTTTGTGCTTAATATTTATAAATATATATTTACTTGTACCGCACCCTAATTAATATCATTGTTGTCCCATCATATGTCATCTATATTATTTTTCCTTCGCTATTAATAGTGTTGATGTCATCATTTCTGCTGGCACTATACAATAATGTTCTAATAATATCGCCTTACCTCAGCCCAATCAATATTGCTATTCTTCCCTTACACGTCATCTATATTGTCTTTCCTTTACTATAAATAGTGTTGATGTCATCGTTTCTGCTAGTACTATTCAATAATATTCTATTTTCGTAATTATCATTATATATATGCGTAATTGTAACTGAAATAGTTGTGAACTATGAATCATAACTATATTTAGATTGCGGTTTCTTTGATATGATCTTTCTATACTAGTCAAACGCTGACTATATAAAGCCTTACATTTGTACATTGAAATCATTTTATAAGGGATTTAGAAAAAATAATCCGGAAGATTCTCTTTGGTCACGAATAAAAGTAAACGGAAATCAGCAGATTTAACTTAAAAAATACATTTATATAGTCCCTATAATATAATTATGTTACTACAGTAATGTACTGTATTGATCCTAAATCGGATGTTATTTTAATTCACTTAATTATTTATATATGTACTATTAATTTATTTATGTCTAGCAGTTGGTAATCATGGGTTTATTCATGTTGGCATTCTATCGGTTAACAAAGTCAAGAGAATATTATCGCAATCAGTTAAATGTTAGTTCTTTTCCTTAATACTTAACGTATATAACAAGTCTGTTGCAACTTACAAAGCTGTTCGTTACTGATAA
The DNA here is from genome assembly GCF_000150275.1 of Trichoplax adhaerens. Lineage (NCBI taxonomy): Eukaryota > Metazoa > Placozoa > Uniplacotomia > Trichoplacea > Trichoplacidae > Trichoplax > Trichoplax adhaerens. The sequence continues at coordinate 344,251 of NW_002060944.1, read as the reverse complement.
TTCTTATCTCGATACATATACATTTATACATACGTATGTGTACTCATTCATACGTACGTAGGGTAATGATCGAGAAGACACTATGTCGGATATAGTTTTTTCTAAGTCTGCTATCGAAGAAAACCATGCAGTAGAAATAAGAAGTTGCTTGAATAGAGAAGAGTAAGTAATTATTCTAGTTGTTTATGTACTCTAATTATCTATTGCTACTATTTACTAAACACGAACGTACGTTGTATAGTATCTCTAAGTGTGTTACGTGATATAACTTCAAGATTACGTTATAGATTAATCTAGATTAAAACTATTGCAAAGTAGAAATACAATATTTAACATATGTCAACGGCAATTTGCGAAATCTGGCATTCGGCAAAATACCTGAAATACTTTAGGTATTTTGCAGAATTTCCTATGAAAAAAAGCCTTAACTCATACGCATAGCATAATTTTCTAAGAGGAAATTTCTTATGTAATGAAATGAAAAGTGTAGAGATCAAGCTACAAAACTTTAACAAACTTTGCTTCTACTTTCGTTGCATTACGGTCTACTTAACGCTAATACTTTGACACCATAATAAAATTTGGGGAAATAACCGAACAACAATTTATTACAAAACAAAAATCGAGAGAAGTATAAACCGAACGACCTTGCAAATACTTAGCTTTAAGTATTATTAAAATAAATGACAGACTTAAAAACTGTCAATGACCAAACAACCTTTCAAAAAGAAGAACGTTCTAACTTACGACGATTCGACCCCGAAGGCCTTTTAAATTCAACAAGTTCTTCAAGTAAAATCTTCTTCTACTCTCCCTCTAAATTTTCTAATTGCACTATCATTTACAAGCTTCGTAGAGCCGTCAGAGGTATTTAAAACTAAACATTTGCTAACCAATCGCTCTTAAGATCCGTTTTACAAAACTACATTGCACCATTTAAGAAAACAAAAATCACTCAAAGTTCAGACACAATTTACCCTATGATTCCCTTACATAACACTATAGAACTAACAAGCTAACTATAAAAATACATCAAACTTCACTTCTAACATAATTTTTATCATTAATACACTATAAAAGTCTAAAAATCAACCTTTAAACATCAAGATTTAGTCATAAAACAACAGTCCAACTACTTAACAATCAACACGATCTCTGCCAATGTCCATCGTATTTTCCATTTTCCTCACTAAATTCTCCTATATATTTCGGTGCTTACGAATAGATATCATACAAAAATCGGGCTTCACGAACACACATCCTGCAAAACCATACATTCAAATTTTAATATTTTCGTATAGAAGGTTTAATCGATAGCAGTAAAAGTACAATTAGATGCTTACTTGCAGTACACTGCATCGCGACGTGATGGTAAAATACGACTAAGTGGATATTTTATAGCTAATTAAGTTTTATTTTCATATAAGTTAAGCGCCTGATAACTAATCTCTAAGTAGACAATCATAAAATTAGAGTTCACCCTCAAGCAGCAGTTTATAGTACAATTAATTAATTATAAATCTGTGTATCGACTGATACACTATCCTCACCAAGCTATGTAATATATATCACTCTGTTACTCTATTACGGAGTATGGAATGACTAACTGTACAAGTCACTGCTGTTTTCAATCGTTAAAATTTAATAAATTTGGTCGATTAAATTACGTGCAGTAGTTAAAAATTGATGTATCTAGTAATTTTTCGACGGCATTAGAATAAACAGAATTTTATTTTTAAAATATAGTAACCCAGTATAAGTGTTCGATTAGTACAATTTATATTAGGCTGTTTACTATAATCCCATTTACGGTACAGAAGCAATATATTAAATCGAGGTACAAAGCAACATGATAGAATTTGAGTTTATCATTTTATCTGTGTTGTTACTTACTAAATTTAAGAGATTCGAGCGGATTTAATTCTATGTCTTATATATTACTTAAAATATTGAAATAACTCATACCTTATTTTTATGAATATTTTGCACGGAAAAGATAAAGATACATTAAGATATCCCAAGTGAAAGATTTATAATTTATTCAAATAGAAGAAAATAGAGAAATCTATATAAGTTCCGTACCCAATTATATTTATTGATCAAAATTACGAATTACAAGTAACACCGCAATTTCCAAAGGAAAATATCACGTAATCAATATAGTAGAAATCCGCATGAAACTAATATAGAATGAGAATGGTATTTGTTCAAATTCAATTTATAAAACGGAAATCTATCTAAGCTTACTGATTATAAGTGTTTAATAAATCTATTGCAATTTAAAGCAAAGCATCAACTAAGAATAGATCATAACAATAAGGAAAAAATGATATTGTAAATCCAACCTAGAGCGAAAAGATTACTAAGTTATTATGAATCTAAGTTCAGACTCATCCATATCTATTTTACTTATTCTACGATAAAACAAATGTTTCCAAGAGATGAACAGGTCTTTCAAAGCAGCTTGAAGATTCAGCTGAAGGTTCTATCAACTTTACTAGTTGATAGACTCTGCATAACCATTACCTCCTTTAATAGAATCTGAACTGCAGGAAAAAGGAATTTAAATTTATTACTCGCTATAAAACTTCATTTTATACCAGTTCATTGATCTCTTAGCTCACTAAGCAATACTCATCATAGACGGCCAGGTCCGTTTGATGATCGTCTCACTTACGATTGATATATAGAATTTTCTTCGTAACTTTTGATCTCATTCTCCCTGGTGTGGTTGTTTTTATCACTTTAATAGCAAATAAAATCGCAACAAATATGCATAGTTATTACTATAGAATTTTCCCTGCAAGGAAATATTTCACATTGGATTTTAAAAGTACAGGACTAAATACATCCTGATCTATAATATACAGCTCATGATAATGACAAGAAAATATTTACATCTGCTTGATGGAATTGTCAAGAAGCTGTTGAGTGTTTTCGTCACTAGCAATTATAAAGCGCAAAATTAGCTACAATACAATTAGCTGTATCTTATTAACATAATTTCATTTGCGGAGTAAAGCAAAACTAAAATAGGATACGTAGTAACTATCGCAATAGACTAAATTAAAAATAAGAAATAGTCAGATTTATCGAACAGTGTAATTTTTTTAAATTGTCAATGAAGATTTTGCTTTATTCTACATATTGTAAACTAATAATACAGTATGATGATTCATCATTGCTTTGCTGTAGCATGAAAGAATGATTAGAGATACTTTGTGCCCTCAATTAAAAATACTTTATCCACAAAAATTAATTGCTCTCAACCACAAGTTTGCCGTACCAAAGTAGGCTTGAATTATCATGCAGTAAATTAAGAGCTTCTTCTCCAGAACTGATACTACCAAAAAAAGAAATGAATTATTCATCAGATATATATATATCACCAGCATAGATGTAGCTTCTCTATAAGCAAAACCATGAAACCAGTAAATGCAAAATACAGTTTCATATCATACCAATGACGTGAGCCATCATCTACCAAGTCGATACCTTCTTCTGCAGATCTAAAATTAAAAATTGTGGCCTTAATTTATTTTTGTACGGAAAATGGCCATTAAGTCCTATCCAAAGATAATTAAAATTCTTCCGACGTATCACGACTTCAAATTTGTTTAAAAATATTTCTTGTCATGACCGATTAATTATTAATTATCAACTAAAACGATAGTAACTTTCACAGCTCTGAGCTGATGATAATGTTGATCTTGTATCAGTTAATTTGCTGCTACCCGTGGTAATAGAACTTATTATAGCTTTATTATATTCTTGAACCTTATTTGACTTACCTCTCTTGCACAGACTGTTTATCAGCTAAGCAGACACACATTTCTGCAAAACTAAATAATGGACATGACTTAAGCTTCAACAATCAAAAATTCTCTTAAAAAACTTATCCAAGATTTACAATTGGATGTTGCAATTGTATGTTATTTCGACAAAGTTTAAACTACTCCTCTTGTAATGAACAATTATCCGTTAAACTGATGTCTCGCGTAACTCTATAGGCAGCACGAGTTATTATAAATTACGTAGTATATTGCAATCTGTAGTATATACTTATAACTAGTAGTAGATTTATGATCTGACATCTTTATATTCAGAGCATGCCTTACTTCTCTCGGGCTAAAGGATCTTCTATTAAATCAATATTTTCCGTAGTTCTGATATTATTGATGGCAGTGCAGTTTTAGTTTATACGTAGCAAAATTCGATACTCCCTATTGTACATAGCTGTAATTGTTATAGCAATTTCCTAGCTAAATTCTATGTTTTACCGCTCTTGAGCTAAACAATCATCCACTGAATCTATACCATTCCTAGCAATTCTAAAAGCCATAATGTTATCATTTAAAAAATAAATTACGTAAGCAAGGTCTATCGATAAATATACATTATCTTGATACATTCCGCCAGCTATCTATTTCTTACTTCGAACGAGGTGATTTTTTAATTATCGAGTAAGAATCTTCTACTGAACTGAAAATTAATGATATCTTTTCAAGTCGAAATTTAATTTTAATACTGCTGAGTAGTTATAGAATGTATGATAAAATCGTAAGAGTATTCCATACCTCGATTCTTGAAGATTTTGATAGCTTGGGTCATGATCATTAGATTGTTCAGGACTGAAATAACAGTAGAAAATCTCAGGGTCGATTATTTTCCAGGATATCAATAACAATCTATATAGATTTTTGCCAGCTTTTAAGAAAGTATGATAATAATTTTAACATACGGCTATGAAAATTTAAGCCCATAGTGACTTTGAATCATAAATATTTACGTCATTTATAAGCCATTTCGAAATTATTCAAAATTTTAATGTAAATTGTTTACCACAATGAAATTACGATAACGTAATAGATAAAATAGTTATATAAATGCAGTCGAACAAATTTACATGCTAATTAATTGACTTCATCATCATTACCGCTTCTCCTTATTAAAGATTTCTCGGTTATTAATACTGGAACTGTAAAAATTGAAATTATTAGAAGGTGAAAGCTAATTTAACGAAAATAATATCAAAGCAATCTAGCGGAAATAAACATACGATGTAGGGGCTAAATTGAAATCAGGGCTTTGCCCAGGTTCTTTACTACATTACGCAAATACAAAAATGCGCTTTGTCTTATTAAATTGAAAAGCAGTTTAGCTGTTAGAACAAAATTTTATCACTTATGTTCATAAAAGATTACTCCGTGTAAAATAGAATTGTTTTAGCACATAATAAATTATAAAAATGTTAATTTCTAGTTTGCCTAATTCCTGTATTTGGTCAGAATTAAAGTTAAGCTCGGACTTAATAGGTAATTAAGATTGAAATTACTAATTGGCTCCAAGCTTATCGTTCAAGACTTGGATATTTCGATCGCTAGAACTTAAGCAAAGCAGATTCGTTGCTATAACATAGCATTATATAAATATAAAGTGGCGTATATTGTAAGCATAAAAACATGAATTACATGACATTAGATAAATTTCCCTTAATGTTTACGATACTTTCTTCTCTATGTTTAAAGATGATAAAACGTTTAAATTTATATTTCATCATAGTAGCTTACAAGGAAAAATATGCAAAACAGTAAAACAGTATTTTTATAGTAACAGTTTATAAGCCCAAAAATATAGCTTACGTTTTATTGGATGAGCTTTTCTCAGTATTTTCGAAGCTTGCTTCTCTATAATATAAATTATACAAAGAATTAGTTTTATTTTATCTCAGCAATTTATAATTATAAAACGTATAAATTACGCCATATTAATTGCAGCTTCCATATTGATTTGGACTCTGTCTCTATAATTTACAATAAGCAAATCATATCCATTCAGCTTATCATACTAAACATGCAATTCCTCCTGTATGTCTAGGAAATAACGCTGAAGCCGTAATATAACCATCTATTTGTTCGAACATAATACTTTGAAAATTACCACGCTGAAGCCGTAATATAACCATCTATTTGTTCGAACATAATACTTTGAAAATTACCACGCTGAAGCCGTAATATAACCATCTATTTGTTCGAACATAATACTTTGAAAATTACCTATTAACTTCAATTGGAATATCCTTAACTTGAGCGTTTCTATCGACAAAATTTACATTTCGTAGAATCGTAATATAAGCAGGAAATTACAAAGTTGACAAGAAATTTATAAATACTGCTATATTTCATACGTAATATTCGAGGAATCAGCTTTAGTCTCTTGCATGATTTCTTCACTGAAAAAAGCAAACATTTACTTTTAAAATTTATCATACTTTAATCCAACTATTGATGTAAAGAATTGCATCTTACGCGATATTTTATACTATCGAATTACCTCTTTGCCCTAATTTTATCCACCTTCTCGTGGGTGTTAACGTTACTATTAATGAATTAGCTTAGATTTATTACAGGAGAAACATACTAAAAAATTATATTGAGGTTTACGAGAATCAAAAATACTATTTACGCAATATTAGACGAATCTTCCTTTACAATTTGCCCTTTTTCTGCTCTACAATTTTATAAAATTTAAAACGCGAAATGTTGTATTTTAAATAATGTCAACCAAAAGATGAATTCTAACCATTTAATATCATTTACTTACTTATTATTAACTATGTCTTTATCAGCATTTACAACATTTTCGTTACTAAATATTTGAGTCATAAGGGAAATAGTTATAAAAATCTTACGATATTTCAAGTGTATTTACGCTTAACCCTGAATATTCAATACTTAAACCTTGATCATGGGAACTACTTGCAAACATTAGTGGGTAAAATAGTTATGAAAATGTGATTTAAACTAGACAAAGTATATGGATGAATGCTATACAAAGTAACTATAACTATTTCTGGTTCTAAAACGTAACATCGGGCATAAGAAATACTGTAGAAGCCAGTATAGTATAATCAATCTTAGTTAAAATTTTTGAGAGCGAAAAGAGCACCAATTCAGAATTAAAGATTTCCTAATCTAGCCAATACAATTAGTCTACCGATATAAGCTTCAATAGAATCCATAACATAACATAGATTACCAATCCATTGCTGAATTTTCTTCGGCCATTGGAACACTTTCTTCAGTGCAACTTGTAGGTTTATAGAAAGCACATAAATTCTTTAAAGCGATAATCATCTCTACAAAATACTAAAGCAATGAATATTTACCGAGGAGATGAATTTCTTTCAGGAATGTTACCATTTTCTAGCCTAATAATTTAGGAGTAAATAAAATTAACTCACAAACTCATTAATTTTTCTGAGTGAAATAATTTACGTTCTAATATCAATATGAGAAATTTATGAATTACTTTGGAGTAAGTATATTGGTATTCGCTTTATTAACGGATACGAGCCTATATAAGTAAAATACGAGTAAAAGCAACAACATTTCTGAAAGCTGTTAATGGATGAAGGATACCAAATATGTTCAAGTTACCCAATAACGGGTTCAGATTTGTCAATAATGTTCAAATTTCTTTCACTACAGTATTTGACATATGTGTAAGTTAAATTGCGCACTTTAAAGCAATTAAATTGATAACGTATATCAAATTACTTCTGAGGTTCCGAACTATCATTCTGAGTTTCAAGTTCCACACAATTACTGAAATTAAAAACAAAATCTAGTCGTATTTGTTAACGAGTTAAACCAACAAAATTTTGTGACGATTTTACTTTCGAATATTTGAGCTATCTTCTATCAATTTATCATGCCCTCCATTTTTCCTGCAGCAAAAGTTATGGACAATTACGACTTTTAAGAAATGAATATGTCAGCATTAAATATTCAAATCTGTAAAGTTGCAAGAATGCACATTAAAGCAAAATATCGCAGTATGATTCTAAAGAGCAGATAATAATAGATCTTATAAACGGATGACTAGAATTTCTGACGGTGGTAACATTATGGTTTGATTACAGATAAAAGTATTTTAAAGGTACTAAACAAAAGTAATGCAAATATTTTATGTTAACGTAAGAAGGTATTACGAGTAGTCTAGAGCGTTAATTTTCAAAGTTTGATAATTTTCTTTCCTAAAAGTTATACGCAAGTAGCACAGTCCAAAAGGTAAGAAATATCTTTATTTCCAAACCGTTTCATCGATCCTATAATTTTAGTTAAATGATTTCAATTACCGAATAATAACTAATTTGTCTTTTTCTGATTTCGGAAGCTCTTCGCTGCTACATAGAAAATAAATAAGATATTTATAAACATAGAATTAGGCCAATAAGCACTCATAATCAATGGCCGAAAACAAAAAGCTGCTAGTTGTTATGTAAGTAACCGTTGAATGGCGACGTCCCTGTTCAATACTTGAGTATTTTCTTTATAAGGATGGCTATCTTGTATATCTTTATTATTAATGTGGCAATGTTGCATATTGTCGTTATTAATAACGATATTGTCTTGTGTATTTTCATTATTGATGCGGCCATCTTGTGTATTTTCTTCAAAAGTATGGCTAAATTATGGTTTAAAAGCATTAAAAACAGAAAATTAATTAGAAGTTATGGATGTTAATATCCTTGATAACTAAAATTAATTTCAAGATAGCAGTAATTAAGGATTACGCCTGTTTGGCTAGGTTTTCATCTGGTTGTTCCAAGCTTTCCTTTCTGAAAGGTAAAATTAAAAAAATTTACTTCTTAAGTCAAACTTAGCGCCATCAGTGTCTTTAAATCCTACATATTTTAATAAATTAACTCACGTCGGAACCGGTAATTTCTCAGCTGGAGTTTCATTTCCCTCACTCGTAGATAAAAATATGTACAAGTTTACGTGTATATTTAGTAAATTGCAAGGCTTAAATACGTTTAAATTGAAATCATTTTGACTATAAAATTCACGTCAAAACAGGTGATTTCTCTTTTGGAGTTTCTTTTCCCTTATAGCTAGATTAAAATATGTACAATAGTTTAATGATAAAATTTAATACGTTATAAAATCTAAACATGTTCTTATTTAAATATTTTAATTATAAGATTTACGTCATATCTAGTAATTTTTCCACTGGACACTCCTTTTCCTCGCTCCTAGATAGAAAGATATAAAAATATACGTATAAACTTTAGCAAATTTTAAAAATTAAAGGTGGTCCTACCTAAGTCTTTTTTAACTATAAAACTCACCCCAAAACAGGAAATTTCTCTACTGGAGCTTCCTTTTCCTCTTCTCTATGTAAAATATTTAAAAATTTATTTATAAAATTTTAATAAATTATAAAATTCAAATTAGATTAGCTAAAATTGTTTTAACTATAAAACAAACATTAAAACGGCTAATTCCTCTACTGAAGTTTCCTTTCTTTCATCGCTAAATAAAAATATTCAAAAGCTTACATGAAATTTCATAATTGCGAAAATTAAATATGTAATAATTAATCAT
>NW_002060944.1:328639-334809 GCF_000150275.1 Trichoplax adhaerens | reverse complement strand
TGCTCTCATTAGCTAGTTAGTTGACGATTGACCGTATAGTATACGCGTGTAGTTAGAGTAGTCTTGGATGTCAAGACTACCTTGATTTAATAAACTAATTTAAAAGCATAAGTCTAGTCTACTCTTAACCCATTGGGGGCACATTTGGCTGTTATAGCCTTAGTATTTATACGGATTTAAAGACCCAGATTTCCTTGTCGTGAGCTGAACACGACAATACCCAATTTCAAATCAATACGATGACATCATTTAGTTCTAAATTACGCGTACACTCTAAAATAGCGGCATCAGTTATGAGATGTATCATACCACTGTGATTTTAGAGAATGATGGAGCTGCTTATTATCGCTGCTTAATCTTTTGGAATAACTTCGTTAGATAAATAGATTCATGACTAGAGATAACTTTTTTTGCGTTTCCCGGGATTTTACCAAAAATTATCACGCAAGTGCTCGTACAGTACTATATATTTCGGCACTTACGAATAGGTATCATACAAAAATCGGGCTTCACGAAGACACATCCTACGAAACCATACATTCAAATTTTAATATTTTCGTGCGGAAGGTTTAATCGATAGCAGTAAAAGTACAATTAGATGTTTACTTGCTACACACTGCATCGCGACCTGATGGTAAAATCGACTATGTGGATATTTTATAGCTAATTTAGTTTTATTTTCATATAAGTTAAGCGCCTGAGAACTAATCTCTATGTAGGCAATCATAAAATTAGAGTTTCACCCTCAAGCAGCAGTTCATAATATAATTAATTAATTATAAATCTGTGTATCGACTGATACACTATCCTCACCAAGCTATGTAATATACATCCCTCTGTTACTCTATTACAGACTATGGAATGACTAACTGTACAAGTCACGGCCGTTTTCAATCGTTAAAATTTAATAATTTAGGTCGATCAAATTACGTACAGTAGTTAAAAATTAATTTATCTCGTAACTTTTTGACGGCATTAGAATAAACAGAATTTTATTTTTAAAATATAGTAAACCGGTATAAGTGTTCAATTACTACAATTTATATTAGACTGGTTACTATAATCCCATTTACGGTACAGAAGCAATATATTAAATCGAGGTACAAAGAACTATGATAGAATTTGAATTTATTATTTTATCTGTGTTGTTACTTACTAAATTTTAGAGATTCGAGCGGATTCAATTCTATGTCATATATATTACTTAAGATATTGCAATAACCCATACCTTATTTTTATGAATATTTTACACGGAAAAGAAAAGATTCATTCAGATATCCCAAGTGAAAGATTTATAATTTATTTAAATAGAAGAAAATAGAGAAATCTATATATGTTCCGTACCCAATTATATTTATTGATCAAAATTACGAATTACAAGCAACACCGCAATTTCCAAAGGAAAATATCACATAATCAATATAGTAGAAATCGGCATGAAACTAATACAGAATTAGAATGGCATTTGTTCAAATTTAATTTATAAAACTGAAAGCTATCTAAGCTTATTGATCATAAGTGTTTTAATATATCTATTGCAATTTAAAGCAAAGTATCAACTAAGAATAGATCATAACAATAAGGAAAAAATGATATTGCAAATCCAATCTACAGCGAAAAGATTACTAAGTTATTATGAATCTAAGTGCAGACTCATCCATATCTATTTTACTTATTCTACGATAAAACAAATGTTTCCAAGAGATGAACAGGTCTTTCAAAGCAGTTTGAAGATTCGGCTAAAGGTTCTTTCAACTTTACCGGTTGACAGACTCTACATAACCATTACCTCCTTCAATAGAACCTGAACTGCAGGAAAAAGGAATTTAAATTTATTACTCGCTATAAAACTTCATTTTATACCAGTTCATTGACCACTTAGCTCAGTAAGCAACACTCATCATAGACTACTAGGTTCGTTTGATGATCGTCTCACTTACGATTGATATGTAGAATTTTCTTCGCAACTTCCGATCTCATTCTCCCTGGTGTGATTGTTTTTATCACTTTAATAGCAAATAAAATCGCAACGAATATGCATAGTTATTACTATAGAATTTTCCCTGCTAGAGAATATTTCACATTGGATTTTAAATGTACAGGACTAAATACATCCTGATCTATAATATACAGCTCATGATAATGACAAGAAAATATTTACATCTGCTTGATGGAATTGTCAAGAAGCTGTTGAGTGTTTTCATCACTAGCAGTTATAAGCGCAAAATTAGCTGTATCTTATTAACATAATTTTATTTGCGTAGTAAAGCAAAACTTATATAGGATACGTAGTAACTATCGCAATAGACAAAATTAAAAATACGAAATAGTCAGATTTATCCAACAGTGCAATTTTTTTAAATTGTCATTGAAGATTTTGCTTTATTCTACATATTGTAAACTAATAATACAGTATAATGATTAATCATTGCTTTGTTGTAGAGTGAAAGAATGATTAGAGATACTTTGTGCCCACGATTAAAAATAATTTATCCACAAAAATTAATTGCTCGCAACCACAAGTTTGTCGTACCATAGTAAGCTCGAATTATCATGTGGTAAATTAAGAGCTTCTTCTCCAGAACTGATACTAACAAAAAAAGAATGAATTATTCATCAGATATATATATATAACCAGCATAGTTGTAAGCTTCTCTATAAGCAAAACCATGAAACCAGTGAATGCAAAATACAGTTTCATATCATACCAATGACGTGAGCCATCATCTACCAAGTCGATAACTTCTTCTGTAGCTCTAAAATAAAAAATTGTGCCCTAATTTATTTTTGTACGGTAAATGGCCATTAACTCCTATCCTAAGATAATTAAAACTATTCCGACATATGACGATTTAAATTTGTTTAAAAATATTTCTTGTCATGACTGATTAATTATTAATTATCAACTAAAACAACATTAACTTGCACAGCTCTGAGCTAATGATAATGTTGACCTTATATCAGTTTATTTGCAGCTACCCTTGGTAATAGAATTTATTATAGCTTTATTATATTCTGGAACCTTATTTGACTTACCTCCCTTGCGCAGACTGTTTATCAGCTAAGCTGACACTTATTTCTGCAATACTAAATAATGGACATGACTTAAGCTTAAACAATAAAAAATTCTCTTAAAAAATCTTATCCAAGATTTACAATTGGATGTTATTTCGACATAGTTTAAACTTACTCCTCCTGTAATGAGCAATTATCCGTTAAACTGATGTCTTGCGTAACTCTATAAGCAGCACCAATTATAAATTACGTAATATATTGCAATCTGTAGTACATACTTATAACTAGTAGTAGATTTATGATCTGACATCTTAGTATTCAGAGCATGCCTTACTTCTTTCGGGCTAAAGGATCTTCTATTAAATCAATATTTTCCGTAGTTCTGATATTATTGATGTTAGTGCGGTTTTAGTTTACACGTTGCAAAATTCGATACTACCTATTGTACATAGCTGTAATTGTTATAGTAATTTCCTAGCTAAATTCTGTCTTACCGCTCTTGAGCTAAACAATCATCCACTGAATCTATACCATTCCTAGCAATTCTAAAAGCCATAATGTCATCATTTAAAAAATAAATTACGTATGCAAAGTATGTCAATAAATATATATTATCTTGATACATTCCGCCAGCTATCTATTTCTTACTTCGAACGAGGTGATTTTTTAATTATCGAGCAAGAATCTTCTACTGAACTGAAAATTAATAATATCTTTTCAAGTCAAAATTTAATTTTAATACTGCTGAGTAGTTATAGAATGTAAGATAAAATTGTAAGAGTATTCCATACCTCGATTCTTGAAGATTTTGATAGCTTGCGTCATGATCATTAGATTGTTCAGGACTGAAATAACGGTAGAAAATCTCAGGGTCGATTATTTTTTAGGCTATCAATAACAATCTATATAGATTTTTACCAGCTTTTAAGAAAGTATGATAATAATTTTAACATACGGCTATGAAAATTTAAGCCCATAGTGACTTTTGAATTATAAATATTTACATCATTTAGAAGCCGTTTCGAAATTGTTCAAAATTTTAATGTAAATTGTTTACCACAATGAAATTACGATAATGTAATTGATAAAATAGTTATATAAATGCAATCGAACAAATTTACAAGCTAATTAATTGACTTCATCATCATTACCGCTTCTCCTTATTGCAAATTTCTCGGTTATTAATACTGGAACTGTAAAAATTGAAATTACTAGAAGGTGAAGCTAATTTAACGAAAATGTTATCAAAGCAATCTAGCGGAAATAAACATACGATGTAGAGGCTAAATTGAAATCAGGGCTTTGCCCAGGTTCTTTACTACATTACATAAATAGAAAAATGTGCTTTATCTTATTAAATTGAAAAGCAGCCTAGCAGTTAGTACTAAAATTTATCACTTATGTTCATAAAAGATTACTCCGTGTAAAATAAAATTGTTTTAGCACATAATAAATTATAAAAATGTTAATTTCTAGTTTGCGTAATTTCTGTATTTGGTCAGAATTAAAGTTAAGCTCGGAGTTAATAGGCAATTAAGATTGAAATTTTTAATTGGCTCCAAGCTAATCGTTCAAGACTTGGATATTTCGATCGCTAGAACTTAAGCAAAGCGGATTATAAGTAATGCTATGTTATAACATAGCATTACATAAATATAAAGTGGCGTATATTGTAAGCATAAAAACATGAATTACATGACATTAGATAAATTTCCCTTAATGTTAACGGTACTTTCTTCTCTACATTTAAAATGATAAACGTTTAAATTTATATTTCATCATAGTAGCTTGCAAGGAAAAATATGCAAAACAGTAAAATTTATCTTTTATAGCAGCAGTTTATGAGAGTAAAAATATAGCTTACGATATATTGGATGAACTTTTCTCAGTATTTTCGAAGCTTTCTTCTCTATAATATAAATTATGTAAAGAATTAGTTTTATTTTATCTCAGCAATTTATAAATATAAAATGTATAAATTACGCCATTTTAATTGCAGCTTCCATATTGATTTGGACTCTGTCTCTATAATTTACAATAAGCAAATCATATCCATTCATATTTATCATACTAAATATGCAATTCCTCCTGTATGTCTAGGAGATAACGCAGAAGCCGTAATATAACCATCTATTTGTTCGAACACAATACTTTGAAAATTACCTATAAACTTCAATTGGAATATCCTTAACTTGAGCATTTCTATCGACAAAATTTACATTTCGTAGAATCGTAATATAAGCAGGAAATTACAAACTTGACAAGAAATTTATAAATACTGGTATATGTCATACGTAATATTCGAGGAATCAGCTTTAGTCTCTTGCATGATTTCTTCACTAAAATAAGCAAACTTTTACTTTTAAAATTTATCATACTTTAATCCAACTATTGATGTAAAGAATTACATCTTACGCGATATTTTATACGTTCGAATTACCTCTTTGCTCTAATTTTATCCACCTTCTCGCGAGTGTCAACGTTACTATTAATGAATTAGCTTAGATTTATTACAAGAGAAACGTACTAAAAAATTATATTGAGGTTTACGAGAATTAAAAACGCTATTTACGCAATATCAGACGAATCTTCTTTTACAATTTGCCCTTTTTCTGCTCTATAATTTTATAAAATTCAAAACGCGAAATCTTGTATTTTTAATAATGTCAACCAAAAGATGAATTCTAGCCATTTAATATCATTTACTTACTTATTATTAACTATGTCTTTATCAGCATTTACAACATTTTCGTTACTAAATATTTAAGTCATAAGAGAAATAGTTATAAAAATCTTACGATATTTCAAGTGTGTTTACGCTTAACCCTATATATTCAATACTTAAACCTTGATCATGGGAACATCTTGCAAACATTAGTGAGTAAAATAGTTATGAAAATGTGATTTAAGCTAGACAAAGTATATGGATGAGTGATATACAAAGTGAATATAACTATTTCTGGTTCTAAAACGTAACATCGGGCATAGAAAATACTGTAGAAGCCAGTATGGTATAATCAATCTTAGTTAAAATTTTTGATAGCGAAAAGAGCACCAATTCAGAATTAAGGATTTCCTAAACTAGCCAATACAATTAGTCTACCGATATAAGTTTCAATAGAATCCATAACATAACATAGATTACCAATCCATTG
>NW_002060944.1:301645-327746 GCF_000150275.1 Trichoplax adhaerens | reverse complement strand
TCTTTATTTCCAACCGTTTCATCGATCCTATAATTTTAGTTAAATGATTTCAATTACCGAATAATAACTAATTTGTCTTTTTCTGATTTCGGAAGCTCTTCGCTGCTACATAGAAAATAAATAAGATATTTATAAACATAGAATTAGGCCAATAAGCACTCATAATCAATGGCCGAAAACAAAAAGCTGCTAGTTGTTATGTAAGTAACCGTTGAATGGCGACGTCCCTGTTCAATACTTGAGTATTTTCTTTATAAGGATGGCTATCTTGTATATCTTTATTATTAATGTGGCAATGTTGCATATTGTCGTTATTAATAACGATATTGTCTTGTGTATTTTCATTATTGATGCGGCCATCTTGTGTATTTTCTTCAAAAGTATGGCTAAATTATGGTTTAAAAGCATTAAAAACAGAAAATTAATTAGAAGTTATGGATGTTAATATCCTTGATAACTAAAATTAATTTCAAGATAGCAGTAATTAAGGATTACGCCTGTTTGGCTAGGTTTTCATCTGGTTGTTCCAAGCTTTCCTTTCTGAAAGGTAAAATTAAAAAAATTTACTTCTTAAGTCAAACTTAGCGCCATCAGTGTCTTTAAATCCTACATATTTTAATAAATTAACTCACGTCGGAACCGGTAATTTCTCAGCTGGAGTTTCATTTCCCTCACTCGTAGATAAAAATATGTACAAGTTTACGTGTATATTTAGTAAATTGCAAGGCTTAAATACGTTTAAATTGAAATCATTTTGACTATAAAATTCACGTCAAAACAGGTGATTTCTCTTTTGGAGTTTCTTTTCCCTTATAGCTAGATTAAAATATGTACAATAGTTTAATGATAAAATTTAATACGTTATAAAATCTAAACATGTTCTTATTTAAATATTTTAATTATAAGATTTACGTCATATCTAGTAATTTTTCCACTGGACACTCCTTTTCCTCGCTCCTAGATAGAAAGATATAAAAATATACGTATAAACTTTAGCAAATTTTAAAAATTAAAGGTGGTCCTACCTAAGTCTTTTTTAACTATAAAACTCACCCCAAAACAGGAAATTTCTCTACTGGAGCTTCCTTTTCCTCTTCTCTATGTAAAATATTTAAAAATTTATTTATAAAATTTTAATAAATTATAAAATTCAAATTAGATTAGCTAAAATTGTTTTAACTATAAAACAAACATTAAAACGGCTAATTCCTCTACTGAAGTTTCCTTTCTTTCATCGCTAAATAAAAATATTCAAAAGCTTACATGAAATTTCATAATTGCGAAAATTAAATATGTAATAATTTAATTCATTTTTAAGTCTAAAAACTTACGTCAGAATAGGTAAATTCTCCGCCAAAGTTTCCTTTCCCTCATCGCTAATTAAGAATATGCTAGAGTTAACTAAAAAATTAAAATTTGTTTTAATTTAAATCATTTTAGCTATAAAACTCACGTCTGAAGAGGTAAAACATCTACCGGAATTTCTCCTTCCTCGTCTCTATATAAAAAATACGTATAATTTCACGTATTAAGTCTAGTAAATTGTAAAACTGAAGTATATTTTTATTTAAATTGATTTTAAGTACAGAGTTTGATCACCCAAGTTCATATCTACCGAGAGTATTTTCTAACAATCCCATGTATCAGTATGGAAAACTTACAGCAGATCAAGCAATTTCATAACAGACGTTTCATTCCCCTCATTTCTAAATAAAAATACGTAAATGTCAATAAATAGCAAAATTTTGTAACTGAGCACGATAAATTTGCAAAACTTCAATACAGCGGAATTGGCAAATTTTCGTCTTGAATTTCCATATTTTCCTTACTAGAATTTAAGAAAAATTTCCTTCAAAATACTAGTTACGCTAAGATAAGATATTAAATAGTTAATTAGGAAATAATTCGATTACAGTGGAATTGGTAAATTTTCATCCAGAATTTCAATACTATCAATACTAAAATTTCCGGAAAGAGTTGTTAAAAAATTGAAAACAATATTCACGCTGGTAACAGGTTTTAGAGGTGTTTAAATAAAAAATCGTATAAATTACAGCTGAAAGACTGGTAACTTTTCCACAGGGTCTACACTTTCCATGGTATTGCTTAAATAGTAATGAAGCAACAATTAACTTAAACTACTTTTACGTTCTCAATGCAGTTTCAAGATTATTAGGACGCATATTTACAATAAAGTGGGTAATACTTCTTCTGTTAGTTTGTAGCTCTGCTGGCTAGAACTTCAACGGTATTTGAGCACACGTATTTAATAAAATGAATGCTGATTTATTAAACTAATGTTACAGGATGTAGAAAAATATTCATACCGTCGAAGTGTAGTATTCTTATCAAATTTACGAACACTTTCTTCACTAAATGATTAAAGGAAGAAAAAACGTATTAAATAACCCTTACAAATCAATTCATCTAATATGATCGCTGCTGCCTAAAGAAAAAACTTTATTTCGATAATGCTTTCAGCCAGGTAATATCGTGCATCCCTAATGAACCGAATATACTCACTGTTGCTTCAGTGTTTTCCATTCAATTTCAGGTGTATTTTCTTCCTTAGACTTTTGTCTGGGAGATATTCCGGCAACAGGCAAATAAATAATCGTGAAAGAAATAAGTAATAAACGACCATTTCATTTAGAAATTAATTGTAAGAACATCTTAAATGTCTAATTAATTTAAATACTGTTTTTTCATTTCCTGCCATTCAATGTCTGGTACATATTCAGGCTTAGAATTTAATCTGACAATATTGAAGAAATAAGCAATAAATAGCTGCATTAATGTCAAAGAATTTCAATCTGAGTACATTTTTAATTTCTGATCTATAGATTGTATTCACAATTTTTTAGATAGCTTCTTTTCTATATCTGGGATATTATCATGGTCGAATTTTAATCTAGGTAGTATTCAAGAAATCACCCGTAAGTAGGCACATTACTTAAACAGCCACTACAAATTGAGAAACTCTTGAAAATTAAAGGGACATACTGTAGATTTTTCATCGTCCAGTAGCTATCTTGTTCAATCCTAGGCTTGGAATTTAACTTTGGCGATCTTAAAGAAATACGCATTTAAGTTTGAAATACTTAGAATATTTCAACATCGATTAAAATCAGAGCCTATCTTAAATTTCAAATTTATGCAATATGCTTACAGTGGTTTATTTGACAGCCAATCCTCTTTTGGCTCATTTCTAAGCTTGGAATTAAATCTAAATATTATGGAGGGTATAAATATGATATAACCATATTATTACTACATTACTTGCAGCATGATATAAGATTATCTTCAATTTCTCATAAATACAGAATACTCACAATTGTTCCATTTTCTTTTCTTCAATTTCCAGTTCATTCTCTGGCTTAGAATTAAATCTGGATGACATTGAAGAAATCAATAATCAATCGCAACATCACTTGAAGGTAAATTATAATTCAAGACTAGTTCTACATGCCAAATACTCACTGTTGCTTCATTGTTGTTGTCCAATCAATTTCTGCTGCCTTTTTCGGCTTAAAATTAAACCTAAATTTTATTATAGAAATAGGCAATTAAGAAACGTAAGTTAGCTCGACTGCTTAACAATTTGATATTTGCAGCACTTCTAATCGATGCATTGTACTTACGGGGTCTTTACTGTCTTTTTTTCAATGTCTAAAGCATTTTCAGGCTTGGAATTAGATCTATACAATATTAAACAATCGGTTAATTAACTTACTTCTGCCAATAGACTGGCATTGAATAATTAATTTCAAATTGAAAAAAAGGGACGAACAGTTCAGATGTTTTTTCTAGAGCAAACGTTTTCAAATTATCCCCACTAAGCAAAGGGCTAGGATAAACCAGATTGAATTTGTGTTACTTTAAATTTAATGTATCAGAGAAATAAAAAATTTTTTCGAATATCGATTTTAAATTAATATAACTTACCGTTGATGTGGTACATCTTCTTGATTGTCTTGAGCAGTTTCTTGACTATTAACATACAAGAAGTACCGCATATTATATAAAGTTTTCGTATCTGTGCCTTATCTTAACCTTAACTAACCTTTGAAACGTATTTTTAGATATACTCTGAGCATTTTCTTCACTAAATTGTAGGAATAAAAAATGAAAAGTGAGCACTTGCAGTTCAGCTATAATACACATCTTCAATGATATAGAGTACTAATAGCTAATAAAGATTATCAAATTTACCCATGAATCGGAGGGGAATTTGCTTTTATCATAGTATTGCCAGAATTTCTAAAATAAAAATCAAGTGCGACACCATTTAAGGAACTGTGCAGTAGATTACAAATTTCGTCTTATTAAGCAAGGAATTACTTACAGTTGGCAGCTAGTATGAACATCTGCTACAGTTGTGATTTCATCGGAATAGCTATAAGTATTAAAAATAATTTGCATTGACAATTTCCATGAACAGATATGGCATAATTACAACCTTTAAGTTTAACATAAATTGAGTAGATGTTTAGTCATTGGTTCCAGTAGAAATATCAAAGCGACATGGCTTAAATTAAGCAATAGCTATATTATCATCTATCAACTAACCGCATTCATGAATATAATTAGAAATGCATAGAGAACGCTACCGTTATTCTTTGATTGAAATTAACTAAATAAAATTCATGAATCACCGAGCAGCAAATGATATCGCTAAATATTATTGATGCATTACATTTGCGACGTTATGGTTTCACTAATAACTTGACTTTCTTCTTCAGTATTCTGCACTGAAGGGGATCTAAGTGGCAGATGATCAAAATTATTTGGTTTCGTTAGTATAACAACATTGTTAGATTAAATAGGAATAGCTTTTAAATTTTTAGATCTTGATCGATCGAGATAACTACAATTCTACAACATCACAATTAACCTCAAACAGCTAAGAAAGCACTCGGAATGCTTTTGCTGCTGCAACGGACATAGATAATATCATAGGAATAAATTACGGCTATGCTATACTACGTTAATTGAAGTACATGAATGTTTCTATCAGGCAATAGAAAAAATAATATGATTTCATTCATTACCCTTGATTGATCAAATCTCCTTCATTGAAGCGAACTTTTTGTTGTCTAAATGCTCTAATTGCCGATTATAGAAGTAATAGTTGACATTAGCGTTCACGTATAAGATACACGAACAAGATCAAATAGATATTTACACCTAAATATATGATAAATACAAAATAATGGAGTAATATAAATTTATAGTTACATTTCATCGGAAGAAGGCTTGATTATGATTGGTATATTTTCAACGTTATCACTGAGCAAGTCAAAAAGAATCATCACAATCGAAATCAATAATTCCTAATTATAATAGCCAAAATTGTACACTAAAGGTTTGTTGTATGCGATTATCAAGCTATGTTAAGCGAATATGGCGGACGATAAAGCAATAATTAAGGACTACATGATAAATTATCTACTGGTATACAAATATACAATGCTTATTCAGCAAAATTTAAGCAAGCTATTATTATTAAATATTTAAAGTAGCTCTAGTAGCAAACTAAAGTAAACAAATTGGACACGTGGCTTACATAAATTAAATTTTTTCGGTAAGATTCAATTGAAATTTACAGTTAGTACAATAGATTATTTGCTAATATTATACTTTACTTTAACCGATGCAAGAAGGTACAGAAAGGAGTAAATATTCAAATGACTTTAATGAAGCTCATAAACAGTCACAATTATATTTGTGATCTAGTTTCGAATGATCAAATAAAATTCCTTGGTATGCATTAATAATATTTCAATTAAAACGTGCTTGTACGATCTATAAACTTACAATGAAGGTAAAACAGGCTTGATATAGTAAGGGCAGGAGCACAAGGTTTTATAGGCCCATAGACTGAATTCATTACTAATTTGTATAAATTTCAGATCTTTTAACTCTTTTGATTGGATGGTATGAAACCAATGTTCATGTTCGATGGTATAAAGTCGGATAGTTTCGTCATAATATGTAGCTAGAGTATGATCATTATCGGACCATAGCTGGACTTCATATTCCAATGGTTGGCTAGGGTAGCAGTATTTTCCACGGTAGACTTTCATTAAAAGATTGTTGTTACTATTATATGCCTAAAAGTATCAAGGAAGTTCGTTAACTTAAAATTATATATCAGTATAAGATAATTATATCATGAAAAGCAAAGTAATGAGATCAGTTACCGTAAAATCCTTCCCATTTCGAACGATAAATAAAGATTGTCCGCTCAAATTTGTCATGCTTTGAATTAGCTGCCGTTGATCATTTTCAACCCGATAAATTTCTACGCCATTCTTAGTCATCTAATTTTTTACCGATTTCAGATGACGAGAGGGTCAGAATAGTTATTGCGTACATTAATATAGCGGCATCTTCCTATAAAGATCTTAGTTTGGTTATTGATCTTTCTTACCGGTTTTTCAAATTCTATATGCCATCCATCGAAGTATTCATTATGCTTCGGAACTGATATTGTTTGAACTTTAGGACCAGTATCAGTAATATCAACATGAGACACAGATAAGAGACTGATATCATTTAAATCTGGTTGGATTTTTTCCAGTATTTCAATGGAATTAGAATCTAATTTCCAGACCTACTTAATACCGTGAATGTCAAAAGGAATGATTCTAATTATTGCTAGGTAAATCAATTTAACTTGTGAATAGTAAAGTAGAGTACCATCGGCTTAGCAACTTAATAGTCTAATTAACTATCTAAAGACCGTCATGCAGAAAACAAAGCTAAGGCAATAAATTAATATGTTAATCAACTTCAAATATGCTAATCTTGATATTCGATAATGCACATGTTGCGCTATAACATTTACATAGGCTTAAACTACGATTATGAAATTAAACTTTATTAGAGCAGTTTCTAAGAGTTGCTTAATAAAGTAATCCACTTGACATACCGTATGAATTTGACCACCGGCCGAGGCTGCTATCAGATAGCGATTAAATAAGTGCATAATTTTCATGGTATCGCAGGATCTCATATAAAATGTAGCCAATGTTTCTCCATTACTACAGTTTAAGATCCATACCAGGGCGTACTATAACAAGATTAGGAAATATTTCAACCAAACTGGCTGCTTTATGATGGCAATACAAAATCCAGCTTAAGCTTTGGCTGAAATATCGATTGCACAACAGTAATAGTTTTGAACTCTAATATCATACACCAAAAATGACGTACTATGTTTGTGCGAGATCTATATATAATCAGTCTATTATCCTTCTTCCGATATTTATAGTAATGCATCTCGGGAAATTTATCTAACTTCAACTTGTGATGAACAGTCCACATATCTTCTGATAGGTTATCTAAATCTTTCAACTTCCATCGTACAAAAGAAAAATGAAGGGATACTTAGTGAATGCAGCAGTAGCATAAATTATTGAATTTAACTGCTTGATTCAATCTGGTATAATTAAAAGATGCATTGATTCTTTAAAAAATTTAAATGGCAAATAGCCAAAAGCACATTCATAAACGTCACTAAAATACTTTTTACAATGCTTTAAAAGTAAAAATTAAGTCTATAGAATGATTTAAGAAATGTAATATGATGGATAAAATAACTGGATACTCTTCAGTCCTATTGCAAGATATCGTCGAAAAAATACCGTAATTGAAAAATAGAGTCGTGATTCCTGGCGTTGTTCGATAAAATATACGATTGCTACGTAATTCCAATCTTTAAATAAGTGGCAATTAACGCCAACATCAGCTCTTCGACCATGTCGCAAAATAGTTTGATCTATCAATTGAAAATCGTCTCCTTTATAAACCTAAGGTTATACAAGAGTCATTACTTCATCATTGAAACTATATTATATCTGAAATCATTAAGAATCTAGGTAAATTTGAGGATTATATCCATAGACAGCTTGTTATAATCGATATGATAAAATTAAAATATCAGTAGTAATTAAATTCATTCCTCTAACAAGTTATTCCTAGACCCAGGCACAATTTTAGAAATCAATATTATACAGGTACTAAAAAGGACCAACCTGTAGAAATCGCTCTCCATCAGTCGTTGATATAATTTTGGCGCACACAATAACACCATCAATAAATTCAAGACGTTGGCACTGTACGTCGCCAAATACAGCAGGAATTGAATGGTTACTTTGCTTTGGATCCTTGTCGTCTTTAATAGCAACTAAGTAGCATCGTTCCGTATCGGCGAAAATAAATCTATTGTCCGCACCAGGAACAAATTGAAAACTTCGCCATAAAATATCGGCACCTAAATCGATGGTCTGGTAGGGTACCATTCCATTACGTTCATATAAATAAATCTACGGTGCGCAAAACAATTAAGAAATCTTTCAACACCAATCTCCGCAATAAAGGCTTAAAACCCAAAAATGGCAACAAACACGGGTCAATCAGACGATCTACTAAAACAGACCTTAATTTCTTGCAAATATAAGCCTGCCAAGCCTTTACCGTTATCAAATATAGATACTTTATCCATATTATCAAGATATTGGCATTGATACTCTGACGGTGGTCGACAGTTTTCTATGACTATTCCATTTTTATCGTTGTAATCATGTAATGGTACGGTGTAATATTTATGATCGCTGACGGAACTGCTACAGTCGACGAGTAATAAATCGTTATTAACGTATTTAGTGCATTCAAATTGGAAGAGAACTGTCGGTAATCCTACAAACTGATTCCTAAACAAGGTATATTTTAGCTTAATCTTCTGTAATTCTCTATAGTTTTCGGTAGACCAAACCTGTCTCGAGGGAAAGAATAATGAATAATACTCATGTTTCCTTTTTTTCAATATGCAGTTACCACTAGTATTCGCTTTAAAATTGAATAATTACTACAGAGATGAAAGTAATTACAGCTAGAATTAACATTAATTTCTAGAATCGATTTTAATCATACAGTAACATGAATATTAAAATTTGACTATAATATGGATGATTGGAATGAATCTCCAATTCACCGATGAAAATATGTTTACCTACTTATGCTTTGCTAATTTACAACTGATTGCTTTACAACAAATTTATTTCTTATTTTTATACGGTCAGCGAACTTTTACTTTAGTATAGAACAGAAATAAAATATATCAATGATATCTCAATCTTATTGATATTTTACCTCGTGATATAATTAGCATGCAGTTTTAATTGTGGCAACATAGTAAGTTCGGAGAAATTAAGGTTACCTTCAATTCAGTATTCCAAGATAGTCCTAATGCCTTTGGAATGAACTGACCAGGATCGTTAAGTGGGGTATACTGTTGCTTAAACAAGCACCAAGTGATTAATTTTTGACCGCCCTCGACAAACTGGCAGAGCAAGATGTCATTATGATGAGCAATCCAAGTTTTATCCGAATGGAAGATTTCATCAACTAACTTCCAAACCTAATTTAAAAGAATTTACACATCTTTATTAATAACCCACATCACAATAACAGTCTCTTACCTTTATCAAGGCAATTTTCTCTACTCTATTAATTGATGCTCATTCAATATTTAAGGTTTCACAATTTTACGCTTTATAAAGTAATTATTTTGGAGCAATAAACGAGTTATGATGTAATCAATCCACTTTAGATGGCGACGCCAACAGTAATAAGCAATATCCCAAAGATCTAAGAACTACGATAAAATACCTGCACTTTTCTTCCATTCCATGAAATAATAACATCATTATCATTCGGAGAGAATTCAATCTCATTGCATTTTAGAAATGGAGAAGGTTTGTCTGCTTTTCGTGTTACTCTTACAAAATGTAGCCACACTTGCTTCTCAATATGCCACACCTGCCATTTATATTTTGAGTCTGGCTATAATTCGATGCGAAATAAATGAAAGTATTATTCTTGATTCAGATTTACGTCTTCCATCTTTCTACTAAGGGTAAGATCTAATAGATACTTGATGTAATAACATTATTCAAGCACTGATGACTAAAAATTTAAATATCATCAATACATATCCCCTTATAAACCAAAAATTTACTATTCTTGCCCTATGCAAGATGTAAAGTGTTCCGATAGTGAAATTTATTTAGCCAGCCACTACATTTAAAATCTTTAACCGCATAAAAGTTACAAATCACCATGCAACAATATGTTGATCATTTTCAACTTACGTATGCAATGATTTTACCATTTGGAGATATTTTAGCAGAACAGCCTCTATATGCATTGAAGGTAACTATTTTATTGAAATCGGTAACCTAAGATAAGACAGAAAAAGTAAATATGAGTGATTAATATTTTCTTTATTAGTACTCCAAATCAATACCCATTTTTTTATCCTTTACAAAATTGCTTATATTAATATTAGTTAGCTCCATCAAATTATTTAACAAGGCTTAATTTCTATCGAAATACTTTCTAAAAGTTTGAAATTTAAAATGCATTAAATACAATGATGCTTTTATTCCAACATGGAGATATCACTTACGTAAATTTCTCTATCTGTACATGTTACCATTCTAAGCTTCCCAAACTCAGGATTAGAGCATCGGATATACAAACGCAGACGTTCATTTAATGTACATGGCAAATGGATGCACTGTTCCCATGGTGGCTTTACGCGAATTTCATTTTGGTATCTTGATGAAGGAAATTAATAATTAATCGATTGCAAAAGGTTTTTAGATCATGATATATATAATAAAAGATGTATAAACAAAGGTATCACATTGCAGCTACGGCTTCATAAAGCCTTTAGGTTATCTAGCGGGAAATTAACAAGAAAGAAAACGAACAAATTCGTAAAATTTAAATAAGATTAACTTTATCTTTGGATTAAATCATTTTATTCCCGGTAGGTATACTAAAGAGTTCTCTTATTTCTAGTAACCACATCGATATTAGTACAATGATAAGATTAGACGAACTGATCAAAGATTGCTTGGACTTACTTTAATTCAAAGTAGGTCCGACCAATTTTCATTGCCTGGCGTTCCATGGCCATTTGCCAAGCTTGATGATGAAGCTCATTATCGGCAGTATGTTCTAATGTAAATTGTATAAGATCATCTTTTCCAATATCCAGGAAAGACCCATATTGACGAAATAGCTGAGCAAATGGTTGCATTTTAAGCCAATCCTATGTAAAAATAATCAAGGCAGGAACGATGATTCCAAGCTGATACTGCTACAATACATGTAAACATATGCTACATCCGTAACAGCAAGCTATCGACTTTATTTTATATTAGTAATATCTGCAAAATTATGATATACACCATACTTACGCTTTCGTCTAGCCGTCCCTCACAAATATCATAATCGCGTAGTAGATCAGATAAACAATGACAAGCTTTAAATTTAACTTCAATCCAATGTAAATTAGTCAGTAAATCATTAACAGTTTTAAAATCATTGGCGGCAATAGCATGGTTAACAAGTTGCTGATGCATATAACCGTCGTCTGTTAAAGTATGCCACCGTTGCTGGCATTTCACTTGACATCGTTGAATGAATAGCTGATGTTGTTTTGTAATATCCAGATAAAATTTTCGAATACTATCCACAGCTTTATGGTCCAGTTTACAGCATGGGCTTTTTAAGGAAAAAGGGACATGAATCAATGATCGTAATAATTCGTCTAGGAGAAATACATTTCTATTCTATTCTATTGCTATCCATATCTGTACCATGCAGCAGTATAAGACTAATTATAAAATCAGCAGTCTACTATAGTAGTAACAACCTATAATCTAAGCAAAGGTCTGCAATGTACTGTATATTTCAATTAAACATTAATTCCAGCCACCGTACAAATAGTCTTTTGCTACAGTATGGCTACTCGTATACCAAAAAGAGTAGGATTGCATGACTTTATCTCATGTATTTGGAAATGATAAAACCAATTGATATGAAATACTACAGCTATGAACTTCTACAGGCAAGATAAAACTTTTAATTACGGTAAATTGGAGCTTAATGCCATATAGTTCTTCTGTGATCATAAGATATTCATAGATTAGAACTTCAGTCAAGTTTTATCTCCTCATAAGCAGTGTTTATTAATGCACAAGTACTTTAGTTTTAAAGCTAATCATTAATAATTATCTGCATGATGTCATCGTATTCAAATTTACTAGAATTTTCACGTCGTTCTATGGTGTTTCGTAAACTGATACTGCTATCTTTAGTAATTGCAAATGTCATCATAGCCATCAAAGGATTCACGATAATCACTTTTATGGCATGAATCTTGAAATGATAATTTCAAAAACTAAGAGACGATATCAAAATAAATTAAATTCGATCATCCATTAAGGATTTCCTTTCTATTAAAGCACGTCTTTTGAAATTGCGTCTCGCATTCTCAACGTGAAGGCAATTCCAACGTTACTTAGCACAGTCCAAACAAATTTAAAAATTCTGTTTGGTACTACCTGCGAGGAAAATTGCAGGGCGATATTACCTTCCATTTTTGCTGTAAACATAGGCCAGCCGTTCTTTTTGTATCAATTCTAACTGAGATCTCACCAGATCCTCAGACATTTCCCAGAATGTACTTATCGTAGTAAGAGGAATAGGAATTCCTTTTTCAAAGATACTTAATTGAAGAATGTGATTTTTCATTGTTTCGTCGCAAGCATTAATCCGTTCCCATATCTGCTGCAAGTAGTCTACCAGAAGAATTAAATTACATGCCAATACATCAATGGAATAAGTTTATAAATATCACTACATGTAATACCTTTATAAAAACCTTTTCATCAGGTCGACAAACGATTTCAGTTAAATCTTTTATGCATTTTGTATTAGTTTTTACGAAAACATATGCGAGTATGCAATGTCATTGACAATCATTTGTTCATTTGACATGATTATAATCACAAAAAATTGAAGTAAAGTCAAATCATTCGTGAATTAGCCTAATTAAGTATATCTAGGTTTGCGTTTTTCTGTAGAAATGGAATAAAATCCTTTTAGGTGAGCTAGCTATATTTCATTCGTGCTAATATCGTGGCAAACCAGCAGTTGCATACGCTTTACTATAGGGGATGAAATACCTGAGAGGCACTTGTCCAATTCCTTAGCATAGCTTAGAGAAGAAGCCGATGTCATGCCATCTAGGCGAGGGCGCTTAAAAGTAGTCATTGGTAAGCCTTAGTCTAGATTTAAAACAGTCAATAGCTGATTTACTGTTGCCTTTGAAGTTCGGTTTTCTATTGGAATAAAACTTATGATCACGTAAATTCGATGGATAGTAAAGTGTTAATCTCGGAAACCACTGAGGTACTAATTAATTAATTGGCAACGCATTACTTAATATACATCTCGAATGTAACATTTATTTCACTCAACCCCAACTTCAAATGTAATAATTATGTTAGAATCTTTGCCCCGAATGGAAACGTATACCATCAGTTATGCAATGATGTCAAAGTTTTCGATAAATATCATTTTTGTTAAAGAGGCAGCTTGCTTTGCTCACAAATTAGTCAATACTTAAATACTTTATAAATTAGTATCAACTAGATTCTATTCCGACTTCATCAACATTAATGACGCTTTATTGATTGCTTGCAACGATTTGAATATTAATAAGTCTGAAATCTCGCACATATTATTGACAGTTAGGTTTTAAACTAACTGATCATTATGGTCGTAGTGGATGCAACATTATCGACTTTTAGCTTTCGATCATTCATACGATACGTATTACGCTTAATGATAGGTCATCATTGCAAAATTTTAACTCAATCATAAATGTAGCAAGAAATAGCCATTAAGTAATCATTAAATGACTTTGATTAATTCGAAATGATCCATTATCTTCATATAAGAAGTCGCGGCCATGTTGGAACGGTGCCAACAATATCTAACTTGCACTTTATTTATTGACATTATGCATTTTTTATTCATAATTACTTCTTTTGTATTGATTAGTGTTCTAATCAGCGCAATAATAATTGCAGAGTTTTTAATAATCTACATGTTTCTATGAGTGGTGTCAAGTGTGGACATAAAAATTTAATTTAGAGGAACATAGCAAATGCACTAAAATTTATATAATTGTGTATTAGCATAAGAGCATAAATTTGAAATAGCCGGCCTTAATAATACCTGTGGATAGTTCAAAAATAGCTAGCACAATTTGCTTTGGAAATTTTTGCATTTCTACAGTAATATGCATAATTAATTGGTTCATTTTTTTAAAACAGCTCTATTAGGAAATGGATATTGTTTATGTGTTCACTTTTTTTATCTCATGCAGTAAAGTTACGAATTTTCAAATGTAAGCGAAATCTTTGTATTAAAATAATTTTGTCTGTGTCTGTGTACTCTTTCAGTATGTCGCCTGATATGCGGATATCACGAGTGATGTGTGTACTACTTGATAATTACAATTATTTTCAAATTAAGCAAAGATAGCGCCAGTAAATAATTAATTAATTGATTAATTAAATATCAAGCGTCGAAGGCGTTATTTCTACTATGTAATTAGAGATTAATAAATTACCAGTCGATAATATGCATTCTGTTGATTAATTCATTCTATCAAAAACTTTATTTGCAATAAAGTCGCTTGTGAAATTAACTGTAGTATTATAGTATTATCTGTAATAAGCTTTGGCAATTGTCAAGTATTAACTTATAGTACGATAATCCCCTGCACGATCATTAATTAAATTAAATTTACAATTAAAAATATTGCAGTAATTATTTCTTCGATAATGGTGCACAATTAAAAACAATTATCGAATCAATTAGGGACTGCTGACCTAATGATTGGGTAACATAATTAAATAATTTCCGTAAATTAACGTTAACAGCGATAGTTTATCATTACATTTGTAGGGCGAAAATCTAAATCAGGCAAAGTAGTTACCACCTATGTAGGAATACGATAGAATTCAATAGCCGAAAC
Organism: Trichoplax adhaerens; assembly: GCF_000150275.1. Lineage (NCBI taxonomy): Eukaryota > Metazoa > Placozoa > Uniplacotomia > Trichoplacea > Trichoplacidae > Trichoplax > Trichoplax adhaerens. The sequence goes on along the minus strand of NW_002060944.1, from coordinate 312,838 downwards.
TATCTCATGACATTTGCAACTACAGTTACTAGGTACCTGTATATTATCGGTAGTATACTAAATATCCATTATACAGTTATTACCCTCTTACATTATCTTCAATCGCTATGAGGATACAGTTTTGAATGCATAATTATAGTTGAACTTTGATGGGTAGTTAACATCTCTATTCTTGTTCATGACTAAATAGTTAAGTTAGTAATAAATAGTGCTTGTAACCATTGATTATGATTACACTTACTTTGACTTTGTTAGCCAATCTTGATTTCTTGATACCAGGGCTTAGCACAGACGTAAATAATTTACACGATAAACCCGGGGTTACAATTTTGCGCTAAACCACATCACGATAGATGCAAACTTTGAAGATATTCTTAATATGCTTAATGCAATGCAAAGAAATCAAAGCTTTTTAATGCCATACATTTAAAAGTTAAATAAATTCTAACTTTTAAAGATCGTTGTTTAATTAGTCTAGCGCAACCTGGATTAAATGATAGTCTAGTATATTTTATAAGGATAAGGGGACAAAGCTGTAATTCCAACATCTGAACTGAAACTTATAACATTCGACCCATAAGCGTTGAAAACCTAAAGATATCACCTTTATTATATACTTAGATGTAAAAATGATTCCTTAACTAATTCGTTGACTACCTAGTTTGAGTTTTCACTTTGATATTCATTACTTTTATTCTAGTTCACTAGTTTAAAATCAATTATTTCTATTTTATTAAAATTTCAGGTGAAATTGACCATAATAAGATGTATATACAATAGTAACTGAAAATAAATAACATCCTATAAACTGATCCATAATGCTCTTTTAGATCGCAAGATTAATATTATTTTTCTCATGTTTTCAGACACAAGAACACCAATATTAATGGATGGTAACTCGCAACCACAGTAATATAATTTGCTAAAGAGTATAGAAACCTTGCTTAAAGCAGATTTGGAAATGAATATTGATAAATTACGAGCACTATAGCTTAGAATGGATTGCTGAGCTAACGGCGATACCCTGAAAGCGAAAATTGGTATTGTAAAAGTTTTCTTTGGCTGCTGTTATAATCTGCAGCATAAATTAATACCTCAAGTATCACAATTAATTACTAATTCTTCGTCAAGCATCCTATATATAAATATTACGAATGGGAATATCCTAAAGACGCATGAGATTGAATATAATTTAATTTCTTTTCATTGTTTTGAAAACAGTCGAGTTCGAAAAAGGTTATTTTTATCAAATAATTTATATATAAATAATTTAGTGATATTGTTAAACACTTTGACATAGTACGAGTAATTTTCGATATAAAAATTTGAAATATTCTATACAACATTATATAATAAATAAATATTGAATACATAAACATTATAATGAAGCATACGTACACAACCTAAGTCCAAAACTTGTTATTTCTGGTAGAAAGTAAATTCTAATCAGACGGTGTTTGTTTCGTCGTAATAGAAATGTATTTATACTAGGACAGGAATTTGGATTCATGAAAACAAGGAATTTATAGATAAAGGTATCCATTCCTGTTTATAACTATCGGATCATAATATTTTCTTTCTCGATGGGTGCATCAATTTAATTTGACAATTATGTTTACATGACCATGTTTAATTATTCCTTTTTAAGCAAGTAGATATTCACGACATCATGGATTGCATATTCACGTTACAACATATTAAATAACGCTAAAATTTATCGCGATAGCACAGCAATGTCAGCAGCAATCTATACAGATTGCTGAAGTAGATTAGCAGTATGACATTAAATTAAGCTATTAATTTAAAAGTATTACAATGAAGCTGCTATCGTTAAAACATCAACTGATAGTAACACAACACTTTCACATAGGTCATAAGTACTACAAAGTTCATTTCTAGCGTGATGGTTAGAAATCTAATAATGATTTTTCTTTTTTTTTCTTTTAATGAATTTCGTTCAGACAGATTTTTAAAATAATTCAGGCTTAAGCCAATTTAAATAATGCTAAGCAAAGGAATACCTCTTGATACATATAACATTTCTAGAGCGTTTACTTCATTTAGTTCTATGCACACATCATGAATGTCATTCCATACACGATACGTCTAATTAAATTAACTCAATAATAATATGGAACATAGTCATGTATTTTATGCTCATTAATAAACTACCATTGCCGTGCCAAACAATTTCTTTACTCTATGATCCGGAATTGAAATTGGCAGCTGAGCTGGATAGACCAGCTTGCCTTTCTAGATCATCAGCCAATTCTGAATGAAAGCGACGGACAGTGATGCAAAATTGTTCAAACGCTTTGCTACCTCTTTCGCATAGAATGTCCAGGAAATTTCGAACCCTTCTGTTAAATGTAGAAAAATTTTAATTAATTATACGCGTACTTGTTGATCTAGTTTAAATATTTAAAAAGTAAATAAAATGAGGCGTAGCTATTTTTTTGTAGTATCTAGGTACTGTCTTAAAAACGGGCTACGTACTGCTCGTACATACTACGCGGATGCTTTGGTTTGATTGCTGTTAAATGATTACACTGTAAAGCTAGTTGCGAAGTAGAATATACGACAAAATAACCATACAGTTAGAAACTCAATATTTTAACAAATTTCTAATGAATGCTTACATGTATGGATTTGGGACGGTGCTACCATAAAGTTGCACCTTGTGATCATAGGTAATAACGCCTTGGCTGAACATAGCATCAATGATACTATCAATACTCGTAGAAATATTTGTAACGATGTTATCTCTATTTCTGCGAATAATTTGCCTGTGAAATTTGCTCATTCCAACCGCGTTTACGTTGTGTTCAGGCGGACCCCCAATCACAAGTATTTGTATTTGTACCTGTTTCACCTGTCGTATAAACATGGAACAATACCAAACTTTAATATCATAAACGGTAATCCAATTATCATATTTTAATAGTAGACAGCTTTAACATTGGCAATACCTTCTCAGGAAAACAAATACGAATGTCTCCCATTTCTGCTATCAAGTTGATTGTAATCAAATGCTTCTGAACGTTGATAAAAGTAATGATACTAGTAGATATCAGCTCCTACAATAGGATGATAGGAAGTTTATCAATTAAACCATTATTATTGATCCTCTATAAATTTATTTCCATTATTGTATAGTTCACCATTTGTGATCTCTCGAGGTAAGAAACAAGAATCAACTTTAAAATGGCTGGAGAAATTTTTATAACTCAAATTAAATCAACGCTCATCTGCTAGCATATTTTTATAAACTACGCTTGTTAACTACTTAATAAAATTATAGCATGTATGAGCTCGGTAATTGTTATTACTCATACTGGCGTATCGTATTAATAACAATTTGACAAGAAAAAACTTGATTAAATGGTTTAATTAGATTAACTTTGTTCTTTATTCATGTTTATTTTATCCCGTCCGACTATAAAGTATACTATATTTTATAATACAGTTGATATAGTTATACTATTTATAGCCTGAATAATGATAATTGCAATTACTTAAATCAAACGTGTTGATGATAATGACTAATTGATTATCAATTCACTCATTCACTTGCTAACTGATGGAACATATCGGCATAATTCGATGAACTATCGTTGAAAAAATTATCAGCAGGGCATCTACCACACCCCCATTGAATTGTCAACACACTAACCAATCGCAGACGAATTATTATTCCAGGTTTTATTAGAATTAATCTACGATGCATTCTGTATTTGAAGTATATTATGTCTTTAATCAATCGGGCATAATGCGATCGAAGGATGATCGTTGACAATCCAAATATTTCCACAATACTTTTGTGATCCTAACAATTCCTTCGTAACGCATTCCATGCATAATTTGCAGCAATAATTATTGATGCAGCTTAATTATTGAGTATTGAACAATGTTACGAAAATGGACTTCATGAACGGATTGTTTAGCTATAGAAACCAGTATAAAAAAGACTCGTAAACATTACTGCACTTAGTTACTATAATAATTGTTTTGATTTTTTTTAATTCGAAGAACAATATCGATCTGTTTCGTCCTTAAAGTGTATCGTAAATGTATAAAGTATTCGCTAGCCTATTGTGCTCTATAAGGAAAACTGGAATTACAATGAACGTTGTAGTTATGTGGCTGTGGCAAGGATTTCAAACTGGACTTTGAAATTACGGCAGCCCAAGTAAACAAAACAGATCTGAGTCAAGCTTGTTCTGTTTTGCTATTTGAAAAACAGACTGATTACTATAAAAAGTGACATTGGAATACATTAGCACTACATCAATTGCCTGCAAGTGATAAAAAAATCAATTCCTATTTTTAATTATCGCCGTGTGCGATATTTTTTATCGCTTATTCCCTCTATTTTTTGATGAATAAGGTTGTATTGATGATTTTTTTAGTACCCTATCATATTTTCTTTATAATCAATTTGGGCATTTATTTTTACGGAAAACATTAAAAAGAAAATCAAAATATTGCAAGTGTGAATGCCCTTATGAGCGCTTTTCTTCCGGAATATGAAATAGTTTACAATTTCATGGTCTCATATTAGAGTGCTTTAGAAATAAGATATCGTTAACTACTTGCTATGCACTTACAAGTCTGATTCATAAAGTTGAACTTACCGGTAAGGAAAACTCTTCCGATTTGTTGTGTAACAAGTTCTTTTTCCTCGAATTGCTGACATTTAAAATTTGCTAAGCGGACCGGTCACTAAAATACGAATGGACCTCCGTATACATGGAATGTAGACATATGCGAATAAAATGCCTTGATCAGCTCAATTTATACTTTTAAACCACCATCACGTGATGAATACAGTAGGTCATGATTTTACGGGGTTCTTATTAAAGGCTAGGCAAGTTTGTTTCTAAATAAAAAGTAGCGTACAAACTGTAGCCAATAATGTTTATGCAGTGATTATGACGCTATTTTCGACAGGAAAGTATATGAGATATCCTACCTACAGTATAATGCAGCATTCTATTCCGTAGTAGCGAATAAGCGACTGGACCTTTAACCTTTGAGCTATTATGTGTAAGTTCTAGACATAAAAGAGATTGAGAATAGAACAACAGTACTACGCCCTTCATTGTTTCATCTGACCTATTACCCGCTATCTATTCTCTTTTCTTGTTATGAAAGATGTTTAAGACATCGTTGCTGCTGTACTATGTACTAAACTATTTATGCACTTTACTAGATGTGGTTCTGTATAGCATAAAACATTCCTTATGATATTTCTGCAGTTTTGACAGTGTAAAAGGAGCTGTTTCCGCTGTATGGCAATCAATTTTCAATTTAAATGGAAGACCTTTTTCAAGAAGTTCATACCGCTTATATTATAACCTCTAATGATGATTATGCTAATTACATTTCAAGAAGACGTTGCCTTCTAAATATACAAATAAAATTACTATTCCTCATGGAATGATTATCCGAATAAAATTTCTTTAATTCCGTGAAAATAGAAATATAAACGATCAACATGACTTTCATGTCATTGTAGTTGTTAGCCTACAGTTTTAACAACGTTCAATTCTAAAACTAGTACCGCATCTCAAATACAACTTACTTCTTGACGTTATAATGCCTTTAAAATATATGGTAGACATCGTTCATTAGAGCAGTATGAGATAGGATGCACTATAAACAAACGTTTCAGTCTCCGATATGGAACAATGGAGTGGCGATACAAGTATTCAGTAAGAATGATATTTTTAAAAGGCAGTGGATGAAATTGAAAGCTTATGAAAGCGTCTACTAAGCTTTCATAGAACCTAGAGTTTGTCTACAGAACAATCTTAACCGATTATTCCGCAGCCAATTATTTTAAAAGAGTCATTTTGTCAATTATCACAGAAGAGTTGATAAATCATTTTGGAATACATAATATTCTATATATTCGTGTAGGATTATTTGATTCGATGCCACACGCAATCATTCGATGGCCTGTTTCTAAAGTGACGTCATTTGTTTACAACTATTGCAAAATTTTCAATAAAATTACCATACTCTATATTAGCATTGTCGTTCTCGCTGCAAAATTGCCTTGCTAAAGTAGATGATTGTACAAATCAAATATATTGTTTAATGATGCCATTCTATTAGAGTAGCGTATCAGTTTTTACGCTGCACTGTACATGTATAATTTTACAGTGAGCGAAATGAGTATAGGAAAATTATAGTTTCAGTTAAAAATAGAAACTTTGGATAGTGATCTTACAGAGAGAGTTATTGAAATAGTTTAATTCAAGCTAAGTATAATAGCAGTCTACTGAAGTTCAAAGAATAGTAACTTGAGCGGCTGATAACGTATAATTTGTGCAAGATATATAGAAGGGCTGTGCAATTCAAATGATTGTATCCAAGACCCACTATTTAATTTTATCGAAATGAACGTAATTAGGATTTCCGTCTTCGATGATTGATTCCAGTAAGAGGGTAATAAAATAATTGGATTTTCAAGTGTACTTATACGTATGTATGTATATATACACGCTGTAACACGATGATGTAATAATAATAATACAAATGGGTTAACTGCTAGCATGTCCTCATTCTTGGTAAATAAACAAAAGTTTTACATTAAAAATTGAACAAATTGAATTCTTGCTTTAATTTTTGGTTATATCTTACACTACATTACTTACTACTGTACTGATTTTAATTTGGAGTATATGAAATTATCCATTTTATGAGATGATGATCGTATGAAGAAGGTAGTATAACAACGATTTCGTAATTCTTTCTAGATGCAATTGTTATTGCTACTCAAAGTCAAAGAAATAAAAGGTCTACCTTACTATACTGTCGTTTAAAGCAGAAATATCTAAATTATAGTAATACATATATATATATGTGTGCACAACTACTGATGATTAATTATAATCGTTAACATTGTACTGCAGTAACGTCAGAATTTTTAAATCACGGGATTTTTGATTGTTAACCTTGCTACCAGCCAATCCCAATGCATTTGACACGTGCTTATTTCAAAGCAGTTCCTTTTGATCACTTCTACGTTGTTAAACAGTAACAGAACCTTTCTACCATTAAAACATTACCAGTTAACAAAACAACATTTTAAATGTTAATATTATCCAAATAAGAAATTATAAGGTTTTTTTTTTTCACTAAAGTTAGGGAAACAACTGAACGTACTACATGATAAACTGTATAATATCTTCAAATATATATACGCGTAGAATGGTTATTACAAACTATTTAGCTCTAAAGGATGTTGGAACCAACGCAGACATAAACAAAGTTTCAGTAGATTAGATACCGTAATTTCTACAAATTTGCATAAATAAATACGCACTATGAATAGGTAATAACGCTAAAGGTTTGCAACAGCGATTAAATTATCCTGTAAGTCGTGCCTATTTTATTTTTGCGTTATTCGCTTCTCGAAGGCTATAAGTACTGCAGACGCTAAGTAATTCCTGCAGGGAAAAATTGACGTAGTTCTTAGAACTTAGCCAGCGCAGTTTTAAATGTAAATATATAAAATACTTACTTACTGTACCGTACTTAATATTAATGGAAGAGTTTGTCCGTTTGATAAATGAAAAGCTCCAGTATTACGGATAAAGTTATTGTAAAATAGTTTTTTAAATACAGTATGAGGCAGCTCGATGCATTAAGCTATTACTGAGTTCTCTATCTGTGTTCATATGCCAAAAATTATGAAAAAAGTTCAAGCTTTAATAAAGTTACAAAGTTTTGGATGTGTAGTGTATTTAGTTTCACTGTAGTTTTTAGACATGTTCGTAAATATAGACATTTTATTATCTTCCGAATACAGATATCTCTACAGTCTATTTCAACTAAGCTTAAATATAGCATGTCATGTTAAGTCATTTATAGCACCTACAGTCTTCGCTATTTCCTACAATCATTTACCACTATATAGCCTGTTTATGGTATATAACGTATCTAATTCTACAATACTGTTCTCTGCGTGTGTTCTCTCTCTAAAACTATAATTACTGATGATTTCTGCCTCAGATTCGTCAATAGCACTATTCCTAGCAGTAGTACTTCATCACGTTACTTCACGACAGCTTACACCCTGATCTACCGTAAGTACCGCATTGTACCTCTATTACTGTCTACAATAATGTATTCACTTTTATTGCAATCCCTTACATATTTTCTGTAAATTGCTACTCAGTCCGCGGCCGCTGATTCTTCGAACTCTCTATCATAAGATGTACGGGTATTATTTTATTTCAGTATTGAATATCGTAACGTTACTGAGACGAGATTATTCTTTGCAAATTAAACGCACGTGTTATCATAACACACTACTATTTAATTTTATAAAATATTGCCACAATCGCCGATGTAGGATTTAAACACAAAAATGCTACAGAAATCTATTTAAATAATTTTAGCGATCGAAATTTGCAACAAATTGCTCCAGGATTCAGTAATCAATCGCTACTATGGAGGTAAAGATATCAACGGACTACAAATCTAGGTCTTTATTACAATAATGGCACTCCTATGTCGGCAGTCGTGTTAGATTGTAGATATGGCAATGCTACTCTTAAGAGGCTTATCTTCCACCTCTATAACCGCTTTCTAACCATCGTAAGGTAGTCGTATTCACCGTTGTTGAAGCAAATTTAAATTAAAATTAATATCCATTGGCCTACTTAGTGCTAGAAAATTTCCCAGTTTGTATTGGATTGCTTTTCATACGTAATTGAATGTGAATTCGATATTTTTAAATCTTACAGATCATAGATTTTCGTGCTACTTAAGTATTGTATGGATATAAAGTACTTAATAATACAACAACACCTGCATCACCCTGTAGTATACAAAACTACTGTAATTAGCTGAAATCGTAACACACCCTTACGTGATTACTGGCTTCGGAAACCTTATTAAAACTACAAGATTGCAGTATTTAGTAAGATGTTAAGCTTCGGTTTAATGTTATCATATAGTAAAGTAATATAATCAAGCTAGCGTAGATAATAAAATACTTGTGAACAGAGAAACATTAGCACTTTCTAAAGTTGTTAGTTGTAGACTATAAATTTTTATCTCCTACTAAGGAGTTCAACCATAATTTTGACATCTGTAACAATAGCCTGTACGAGTGTACTGTACGTACAGTATAACTTTCATATATACTAACTACTAAGGCATAACATTAATTAAGACTTGATTCCTACTTTATTTCGTCCCTGGAATCAATGTTACCGCACTTGAAGTGTCACGGTAAGTTCCCTAGACAATCTAGTCTACTAATTTACAATTACTAATACTCCATGACGATGGCTACGCTATGCTAGCATTATGATTTCAGAAATTAATCCGGAATTGCTAAGATTTACAATATGCAACAGCAGTCAATATTATAATTGACTCGTCATCGCTATAGCTATAAGAATCATAATTCCGATTTCTTCTCCCGAAAAATTATAGCTATAATAAATATTCAATATAATTACATGCAATCGTAATCATGCGTAATCATAATGTTACATTTTATTCAATATACTGTAATATTACAGATTTGATAATACTAGATCAATCATAACTCAAAATAGTGAATTAAAACGGACATTTTTTATAAATCACAATTGTCCATAAAATTTCGATATACAAAGCCTTTCATATTGTTAATAATAATATTTACATTAATAAGCGCATGAAATATTTTAATTCTGAAGTAAATAATATTGTAGGCTCATTTAGGAATAATAACATAAAGTCTGCTTTTCAAATAATATAAGTCGTCAAACAGAAATAGCAGATTTGATGCAAGTGTTAAACATAGCTGAAGAGAGCTAACATTTACCTGATTGCAACAGCATCTATTTTGAATTCTTGAATGCTGGAATAGTGATATCAATAATCCCACGTCTGTCAATTCCTAGACGTAAAAGTAGTTATTTTTAGCGAATGATATGGAAATTAATTGTTATAAGAATATGTATTAAGTACGATTATACTAAAGCGGTCTACACGTAGTTGTTAGAAATAGCAGCATAAGATGTGGCCTCCGTTAACACATACTGTTCACCAGACCTCTGAATGTACTGTATTGAACAATGTACAAACAGTATTATACACGTCATGAATAAATAATTAATTCAAATTAATGTGTCAATAAATTAATTCAATTACGATAATTGAAACACAAGATTCACGGTACACTCCAAGTGAAGAAGCATTGTTCTCTATGAAGAGTTTAATCATAAAATCACTTTATTGTAGGATATCAATGCTGCGAAACTCGCAGCCTTTTTGACTCATCTGATTCTGCAACTTGCTATAGATCATATTGGCGACAAACTCTTAATCAACAGCACTACAGTTTCATTGGGTAGTGTTAATTTGTGAATCTTACAGTATATAATTATCGTAATATCGGCAAAATCTTTTTTAATAGTTTTCAAGGTGTCACACCATTTGTAGCAGTGGACATGTCACTTAAACTATCGGAAATACTCGCATCACAAATAAAGCGTAAATTTAAAACATTTACTTGCCAACTATGACCGTTTACCAAACACCGTAACATTGCTTGGATGTAATCATTAATGTTATGATATGATACAGACCTAACCATCGTAAGCTAATCGCAAATGCGAGTGTTTACATAAATTTTAATTTAAATTAATGTCTACTGACCTACGCAGTGCCAGAAAATTTTCCCGGTTTATATCGGATTGCTATTCATACGCAATTGAATCTGAATTCGATATTTATAAATCTTACAGATCATAGATTTTCGTGCTTCTAAGGTATTATTTGGTGGCAGAGTACATAAGAATACAATAACACTTGCGGCACATATACTTAATTAATGGCGTCGGAAGGCTTATTACATCTACAAGATCACAGTATTTAGCTCGTCACTCAATTTCGGTTTAATGTTATTAGATAGTAAAGTACAGCAATCTAATCAAGCAAGTGTGATGCGAATAGCAAAATACCTGTGTAACAGGAAATATAAACACTTCCTAAAGTTTTTAACTGTAGACTATAAAATTCTACCTTTTAATATGGAGTTCAACTATAATTTTGGCATCTGTAGCAATAATGTCCTCGTTGTCAATCAATAAGCTAAGTGGATCTGTAGGTACAAGTGAAGTTTATTGAAAGCCCGTTAGGCTTTTATAGTAGAGCTCCGTAAGATTACAGTAATCGCGTAAT
>NW_002060944.1:281365-301523 GCF_000150275.1 Trichoplax adhaerens | reverse complement strand
TTCTTGGAATCAATGTTACCGCACTNTAAAGTGTCGCGATAACTTCCAAGTTAATCCAGTCTATTACTTCACAATTAATAATACTCTAGCAATACGGCTATGCCAGCATTATGATTTCAGAAATTAATCCATCATTGCAATGATTTACAAAGGTAACAGCGCAATCAATTTGATAAATTGATTCGTCATAGCTACAAGCATCATACTTCAGCAATTTAGATAACATAAATGTGATGGAGAATTCGAAGAGTCAGATAATGTGGTTTTAGTTGCCATGCAGAGAATTGCACAAGGAGCTTAAGAAAAGAGGATACTTTATTGTAGATAGTAACTAGGTACAGTGTGATAATTACGGTAGGTCAGCGTGGTAGCTGCCGTGAGTAAAGCGTGAATACTAACTATGACTAATAATCCAACTTAACAAATCTAAGGAAGAACACGGCAGTATTTATAGCTATGGCTTTAGAACACATGCAGAGAGCATGATTGTAGAATTAGATACAACAGATACCGTAACAGGTTATAGAATAGCAAATGATTGTAGAAAATAGCGAGGACTACAATAACTAAACGTAGTAAGCCATACTTGAATGTAGAGCGAACAGACTGTAGATATGTCTAAATATAAGATCAATACAACATGTCTATATTTAAGAGTAGAATATAGTTACAGTATATTCTAAATACACTACAATAAACAAATACATAAAAATGATACGGTAGTATCTTTCAGTGGCATAGTATGCAATATAATTAGTATTAATATACGTAACATTTAAGGTACAATAGTTGGGAATCTCTCATTATCGCCTAATTTGTTATTTATAAATTCTACTAAATATTCGGCTTCGTCTTCGTTGTAATAATATAAAATGCTTAGAAATTCCTTCATAGGCTCCAAACCGCCTACAATGAGAACATCCAATAGCTTTCTCTCTTGCCTAAGTTAGAAAATTCAACATTATATGTATGATAACTTCCTAATTAGCTGTTGCTTATATGAAACATTTAGAATAATTTCAAAGATTAACATACTGTACAACTTAGATCTGATCTAGATACAGTATATAGTCACTACTACGGACGCAGCGAATCTACGCATCCACAAAATTTCTACCTCCGATTATATAATCCGCGCGGAGCTGCATAGCTAAATAATACGGAAAGCGGATCTGTAACAATTATTGACTGACTGGACCGTGAGTACCATAGAGGTAAGAAGAAGAACATCAAATACAGTTCTATACAGTGTACAGTATAGTACAGGACATTATAATGCACTGCATACAGAATTGTAATCAGGTTATGTTCGGAGCAATAAATAATCGGAAATTAATTAATTAACTTACTCTTTCATATCTGAGCACTTCTTTATTTCTACGGCTTGTGTTTCGTTGATCGCAGACTCAGAGCATAGTTTGCTAGCAATTTCATTGCATTTTGCAGTATATTGAAGCTTATCCACGAGACGAGCTCTAAGTACTGTGAATGTTTCATAAAAGGCCTTGGACTGCCTAGTCAAAGATGCAGCTTCTTCGCAGTTGTCACACTACATTTGTACAAGTAAATTGCATATGTTCGATCAAGACAATTATCAGCATTAAATAATCTTACTGGTTGCAAGATTTATGGTGCACGTTAAACATGGCTTTAAAAGAGAGCGAGCATTTACCTGGTTGCGATAGTATCCCAATTGAACTATTTTTAAACGCCTCAATATTGATATGAATGATCCCATGATTGCCAACTTCCAAGTATAAGAAAATTAGAACGCAAAATTAGAGTAGTTATTTTAACAAACGTATAATATTATAGATTTTTAGATTTTTTTGAAATTATTATTTATTTATTTATCAAGTGATTGATTAACTTTACTGTACTGTACTGTACAGTACATAACGTAATTGTGCCCGTTTCATTTAAAGTCCTGCAGGTCGGTGACGCAACTCTACAGTACTGTACTCCTGCGAAGCAGATACTGTACTGTACTGTACAGTAGAGAACTTTGCGTTTAATTTGATTTTATGATTAAACAAGACTATGTAAAGGGAAAATGTAGATGTCAAGTGAAAATGTAACTCAAATGCTATGGAATGTAACAACTTTAATCAGTATTTGCTTATTAAGATCACTGCTTGATGCTTTTCAAAGTGACAAAATACTTTGAAACACACTGTACAGTATACAGTACAGTACAGTAGTAGTGTACAGTACTGCACTGTACTGTACTGTACTGTACAGTATGTTATTGTACAGTACTTTACCATCGATCTACTGTACAGTGTACACTGTACAGTATGCTCCCCTAAGTCCCCCCCACCCAATTCTTTTGTTATATATGAACTATTGATAGGATTGCTTTGATTAATTTGCATATAGTAATAGACATATTGTACTTATACAATATCGAAGGAATGAAGAGCGAGCAACATGTGTAAATAAACCGTTAAATATTAATCGCCATTGTTAATAACTGTAGTACAGTATATTTATATGTTATTGTTATTTACTATCGATGAACTACCCAAACATAACGCAATCAAGTAGTGCTTGTCTCTAGGCCAACAGACCTTACTCCACATACCTGTCTTTTGTGAATTTTACAATGCATTATAATTACTTATAATTATCGGTACTATCGGCAAATCTTTTTTAATAGTTTATAAGGAGTCATACTATTTGTAGCATGTTACTTAAACTACCAGAATATCCATTCTACGATATTTACAGCCTTTTTCACTCATTTGATTCTTTAATCTTGAATTTAAATTTTAATTTAATTTTTAATTTAACTTTAATTTTTGATTTAATTTTTAATTATCGTGCTATAGGCAAATGTTTTTTAATATTCAATTTAATTTTTAATTTAACCTTAATTTTTGATTTAATTTTTAATTATCGTACTATCGGCAAATCTTTTTTAATATTCAATTTAATTTTTAATTTAATTTTAATTTTTGATTTAATTTTTAATTATCGTACTATCGGCAAATCTTTTTTAATATTCATTTTAATTTTTAATTTAATTTTAATTTTTGATTTAATTTTTAATTATCGTACTATCGGCAAATCTTTTTTAATAGTTTTTAAGGAGTCATACCAATTGTTGCTAGAATGTTACTGAAACTATCAGAAATACTCGCATCACAAATAAAGTGCAAATTCAAAGTATTGACTTACCAATCTAGGTAGTTCCGTTCAATGTAAGAGCTAGTGAAGAACTGTGAGGCCAAATGATCAATAGACAACTTTCGATCGTACTTATACTATACAATATCAAAGGCATGAAGAGTGATCAACACGTGTCAAGTATTTATCGCCAATGTAAATAACTGGAGTACTGTACAGTACTGTATATATATGTTATTGTACTATATTCATCGATGTATGCTCCCCTAAGTCCCCCACCCAATTCTTTTGTTATATATGAACTATTGATAGGATTGCTTTGATTAATTTGCATATGGTAATAGACATATTGTACAGTACTTATACAATATCGAAGGAAAGAAGAACGAGCAACATGTGTAAATAAACCGTTAAATATTAATCGCCATTGTTAATAACTGTAGTTCAGTATATTTAACGTCATCTGGGCATAAAGAGCTATTAATTGTTATTGTACTTTACCATCGACAAACTACCCAACCATAACGTAATCAAGTAGTGTTTGTGTCTAGGCCACAGACAGACCTTACTCCACATACCTGTCTTTTGTGAAATTCCCCTTGGTCCCAAACATTACTTTAGTGCTATATTTTTTATATATGAACTTTTTTTAGGATTGCTTGGATAATGGGACCGTTTTTCATGCTAATTTGCATATTCAAATGCTTCAAGAAGGCCAATCTATATGAACCTTCTCTATTCGTATTCGTCAACATTGAATAGATAGTAATATGTTTTTAAATATTACAAATGATACAGATTTTGACATTCTCATTCCTTGGAGCTATTAAAGCGAACAACTTGACATTTAAATGGCAAAAAGTGGCTGAGTAATTACCATGGTTTTTATTGTAATTGCTATTTCGTATTCATATGCATCCACTGTGAATAAAATAGTAGGATATATTTTGAAGTCCTACAAATTATACAGATCATGCTTTCCTCCCCATCATAGGATACTGTTAAAACACTAACAGCGGATAGCAATAGAAATCTTTTATGGAAGAGCAGTATTAATGCTACTTTAAAGTGTAATTTTGTAATTAAAACAGAATTAGTAAAATTTAGAAATTTGTGAAGTCTAGCTCATTAGACTTATATAGTGTCTAATGAAATATCCACAATGGCATATCTTGAACAATCTTATATTATAGCATTTCTGAATTTTAATCAGCATGTAAAGTCCAATGCAAACTGTTACTGTTATTACCTACTAGTGTAATATTTAAATCATCTCTATAAATTATCCAGCAAATATACGATTTCTAAATTATTTTATGACGGTACTGCAAAGCTAGTACATAAGTATACAGTCATGAGTTTAATGATATTTATTCTAGACTGTACATTACTCAAGAATGAAGTCACAATTATAGACATAATAAGAGATGAACTATAGATCATCAAATTTATCTGTATTGTTTCTTCAGCTCAAAGAACAATAGATTGTTACCGTCTCTAGTTGAGAGCATTGGCAGCTGAGATTCCTGTTGAACTTGTCGCGCTAGATCTAAAGAGTAGTAATTCTATGTATCAGTTATTTATACTAGCACTGATTGCATTTTCATAGTTAAAATGTATAGTATCATATCAACCATTTTTATATAGAATAACGAGTATTGTGAAATGATAATTAATTTGATGTTAATCAAGTCAGATATGCACAATAAGAGTAAAAAGCTGATTATGAAGTAAATTGTCAATGTGTTCATTTTCTTTTAACGTATTGCTTTGTGCCGATTGCCTTCAAATTCATTTCAAAGGGTTATTTACTAGTTATGTTAATCTACAGTTAGGGATTATACCAATTTTACAATGGATAGTCCTATCATGGACCTTATTGACCACTACAAATCCATAACGATTTCTATTCATTGCTACTCTCTTCTCCTATTAATTAATCATAAACTAGCAAGATGAAACAAGACATATAATACAGTACATGGTGTCTACTGTCTAATCAAAAGTCCTTGGATACTCTTATAGATCTCTTCTACTGCATAAACATTCCAGCTGAAGCAATAACGTAACCTAATTTCATAGTGAACCATTCTGCAATCAATAGCAACGCACTTACTTGCATACTTTTAGCACCATGTCCGAGAAGATATCTACTGATGCGACACTGGCGAGAGAGTCTCCATCTTCTAGAAGCACACCAAAAGCTTGCACACGGAATCATTTTGGACGCAGCACTCTTCAGTTAACTTTGCCAAGGCATGGATCACAATGAACTATCCAACTTGTAAGTTCTACTTTGCAGATACGTAATAGGAGATGGTGTTACTTCCAGTGCATACAATTCTTGCCTGATCTTTCTTTCAATTTCACTCATGCCGTCATCGAGAAAAGCCGAAATTTTCTATACATCATTCGAGCATCATCATCCATGCCTAGAGCATCATAAACAAGTTCAATATTGCTATATAATGTCGAAATTTAATTTTAATACTGCTAAGTAGTTATAGAATGTATGATAAAATCGTAAGAGTATTCCATACCTCGATTCTTGAAGATTTTGATAGCTTGGGTCATAACAACAGTAGAAAATCTCAGGGTCGATTATTTTCCAGGGTATCAATATAGAGTTTTATCACGGGGAAGTAAACATAACATATAATCTAAAGAATTATTATTAGAACCAGAAGGAGAAATCCACATTTCCACTTTAGCAGCAATTACAACAGCGTGATCACACAACTGGAACATTTCATCCCTGAACACAGGTTGAGATCCACCGATAGCTGGATCAGGATCAAATATATTAGTAAGCGATACACAAGCAAATGCTACATTCTGATTCAATCTGGGGTCGAATTGTCTGACGAAGGCGTACGTGAGTTGGACGCGTTCACGCGCAGGAAACGGACCGCGTACAGTTCCAACAGGACCATTAAACTTTGCAGTAGCAGTACCAACACGTTTTCGACGGTAGTTCCGACGCTTGAACTTGTTGCCGGACTTCCAAGTACGTCGGCGAGGACTGTATTGTTTTCGAGCATATCTTCTCACGGCCGTCATCGATTAGTGACCGATCCGCTTAGCAAGTTTTGAATGTCACCCTCCGTATACATGGAATGTAGACATACTCGAATAAAATGCCTTGGTCAGCTCAATTTATACTGTACTTTTAAACCACCATCACGAGATGTATAGGTTATAATTTTACGCCTTGTTATTGAAAGCTAGGCAAGTTTGTTTCTAAATAAAAAGTAGCGTACAAACTGTAGCCAATAATGTTCAGGCAGTGATTATGACGCTATTAATGCAGCATTCTATTCCGTAGTAGCGAATAAGCGACTGGATCTTTAACCTTTGAGCTATTATGTGTAAGTTCTAGACATAAAAGAGATTGAGAATAGAACAACAGTACTGTACTACGCCCTTCATTGTTTCATCCGACCTAAATATGATTTCTGTCATGCGCACTACTAAATGTGATTTCTGTATCGCGTATAAAAGATTTACAGCAGGGGCTATCTAATATATACCTTTCAGGCACCACGCGATAACTATACCGCGTTACACTGAAAGGTATTTGATTGGATAGAAGTCTATACTTATGTCTGTCTGTGTTACGCTGAAAGGTTTTTGATTGGATAGAAGTCTATACTTATGTCTGTCTGGGTTACGCTGAAAGGTTGTTGATTGGATAGAAGTCTATACTTATGTCTGTCTGCGTTACGCTGAAAGGTTGTTGATTGGATAGAAGTCTATACTTATGTCTGTCTGTATATATTTTGTAATGGGGTATATAAGCTTTGCACCGATGGGTCGCTGGGCAATACTATTCCAACGGTGCTCGCTATGGGAAAAGGATACTGTTTAACTCTTTTTGTTGGACAATTTGACTTAGCCTCTAAGATAAAGACAAAAGACCAGTGGATTATTGGTAGAGAAATATGTCCGACTACTGGCAAAGAACACCTACAATGTTATTATGAAACTAAATGTAGATCTGACCTAAAAGCTCAAATTAAGCAGTTCAAACCTGCTCATGTTGTAAGAGCTCGTGGAAGCAGAGAACAGAATATTAAATATTGCAAAAAAGAAGGAAACTACGAAACTAACATGGAAATAAAAGAAGACATGCCTCCTATTGATAGGATTATCCCTAAGAAGCATGAATTATATTCATGGCAGAAAGATGTATTGGATTCTATGCTTGCTCAAAATGATCGTCAGATTCTGTGGATTTATGATCAAAAAGGAGGAATTGGAAAAACTGCATTTGCATACTTTTTAATTGAAAACTATAACGATGTGATTTATTTAAATAATGCTAAATGTTCCGATATTGCTCTAGCTACTGATATTAATATTAAAATTATTATTTTCGATTTTTCTCGTTCATTACAACACAGAATTAATTACACAATTTTGGAACAGTTAAAAAATGGTATTTTATTTTCACCAAAATATAACAGTAAAACAAAAAAATTAAATTATGTTCCAAGAATATTATGTATTTCTAATTATGAACCTGATTTATTTCAATTATCTGAAGATAGATGGATTATTAAAAATTTAACTAAAACCTAAAACTTTAGGCTCAATAAACACAGCAGTATAATTAACTCTTATTTGTCCCGTTATTATATCGGGATTAATATTACTTTGAGGATTCCAAAATGCCATTTGCAAAAATGCATTTTCCTGAGGACCAGCATCTGAACTATTTTTTAATTTAGGGTCGAATACAGGGCTAGTTCTACCTAAAAATTTATTAGGATTTATTCTATAACAGAAGTAATCTTTGCCTTTCGAACTATTTACTCTATATACAGCTGCATATTTTTGACATATTAATTCGTTGGGATTAGCGGTAACTACACCATCATTATCACCGGTAAGAAGGCATATCATATAGTCCAGTGAGTTATTATTATATGATATTATCCATTTTATGAGATGATGATCGTATGAAGAAGGTAGTATAACAACGATTTCGTAATTCTTTCTAGATGCAATATATTTGTTATTGCTACTCAAAGTCAAAGAAATAAAGGTCAACCTTACCATACTGTCGTTTAAAGCAGAAATATCTAAATTATAATAATAAATATATATATATGCACTTCTACTGATGATTAATTATAATCGTTAACATTGTACTGCAGTAACGTCGGAATTTGAATCACGGGATTTTTGATTGTTAACTTTGCTACTAGCCAATCCCAATGCATTTGACACGTGCTTATTTCATAGCAGTTCCTTTTGATCACTTCTACGTTGTTAAATAGTAACAGAACCTTTCTACCATTAAAGCACTACCAGTTAACAAAACAACTTTTTAAATGTTAATATTATCCAAATGAGAAATTGTAAGATTAATTTTTTTTCTTTATAGTTAGGGAAATAACTGTATGTACTACATGATAAACTGTATAATATCTTCAAATATATATACATATATATGTACTAGGATAGATGTAGTACTGTTAGTCTTGACGAATAGATTGCCTAATCATAAATAAAAATACGTGAAGGTACTAAATAATAGGTTGTAGAATATCATTCCAGTTTAAAGTATAAGTAAATAATAGAGCGTTAACTGTAGATTTTTCTAAGTAGAAACTGTGTAATAGTCTCTAATATGCTTAATAAATTGTTGCTAGTGGCCATGTGTGGCGTTATTACTCGTCAGCATTAATTCGCTATGTCGTTCAGCACTATAAAATTGGATATAAATTTTTATTTAGCCCATTCTATAAGTCATAAACTGATGGAGTTTCATGTATGGAAAATACCTCGCAATCAACATCTCAGTGTGCGCGATTACCGCAGACATGCATTAACAACATTGCGTAATGTTTTTAGTCCGTAACGCGGTAACGATAGATTGCCAGCGGGTGGTACAGTATGGGGAGGGGATTCCATGGTACTGTACTGTAGGTTTACCCGCAAACTCGTAAATCTAGTCAAATCCTGTTAAGAAAGTACTGTACTGTACAGTAGAATAGGTAGCATAGTTTATTTAAACTTTTTTATTTTAAAGTTTAATACAGTATCTCTAATTTAAAATAAAGTACGAAACCTACGGTTTTAAAGTTATCAGATTATGATAGGTTATTTATTACTCTACATTTCAGTAGATTTTCTGGGCAAATTACTGCTCGATTTGGCAATGCTAATTTTAAATTTGTGCGCTGGGATAATTTAGGGACACCCTCCCTGTATTAGGTTGATGGAGAGATTCTGAAAGATCTGAATCAGGTAAAGTTAGAAAGTTAAACTTGCTCTTAAGTCTATAAATAATGAAAGTATCACTGACCATTATATCCCCAATTACGTACGATCGACAGTACTGTACACTAATAAAAGTTCTTAGCGTGAGTCTGACTGCAAGGTACTGTACTGTACTGTACTGTAGAGTACTGTACAATAGAAGAAATTGGCGGTTCAATAAAACGGCGCCAAATAAATTCTTTACATGTTTTAGCGCGGTCTGACTATGTTGTAAGTAGAAAATTTTTCTTACCGAACGGCCAATAAAAACCGGTAAAACTATGATCTGATACACTTAAGGAAGCACATAGCCGAAATTTATGGAATATAGCCATAATCGTAAGTACTTCAGCCTCAGCCTCAATACCGCATTCACGATCGACATCACATTAAGATTACAGTTATCGTATGATCGACCTAGTTTATTTTGTCAACCGCCTACTGTACTGTATCAGATGATAAATATGTAAAAGTACAAGTGATCAGCATTGATGTTCTTCAGTTGCAAAACAGTGACAACTCGCATAAAAAGGTATTAATAACATTCATTTGCATGAAAATTTAGTAAATTGACTGTAAATTTAGACACTTTGTAAATACACTCCGAAGTCATTGATAATCATAATTACTTGAATTTAGAATTATTCAATTCATTAATGAAACAAAATTCATGTTACGCTTCAACCAATTAATTGACTGAGCTAACAGCATTGTTCTCTAGAAAAATGACTACTCATAAATAGCGATCAGAACAGATTTTGCGGTACTTGTCTGTATTTGATCAGTAGCCTTTTTACTCGTCTGATTCTTTAAACTAAGTCATCGATATAAAATCTGGATTATTTTTTCGCTTAACGATCAGTCAGTAATGCCTTACAAGTATATATATCACTGAATAGTTAGCAATGCAAATGAGCTTTGACGTCTTTGCGAAAATGAAGAATAGATCATACTGGCGACAAACTCTTAATCAACAGCAAGTACTATAGTTTCATTTGATAGTGTTAATTTGTGAATCTTACCGTACATAATTACCGTACTATCGACAAAATCTTTTTATTAGTTTTCAAGGTGTCATGCCATTTGTAGTATGTCTGCGAATAATTTGCCTGTGAAATTCACTCATTCCAACCGCGTTTACGTTGTGTTCAGGAAGACCCCCAAGCATAAGTGGTTGTATTTGTACCTGTTTCACCTGTCGTATAAACATGGAACAATACCAAACTTTAATATCATAAACGGAATCCAATTATCATATTTTAATAGTAGACAGCTTTAACGTTGGCAATACCATCTCAGGAAGACAAATACGAATGTCTCCCATTTCTGCCATCAAGGTGATTGTGATCAAACGCTTTGATCGTTGATAAAAGTAGTCGTGCTAGTAGATATCAGCTCCTGCAATAGGATGATAGGATGTTTATCAATTAAACCGTTAGTGTAGATCCTCTATGAATTTATTTCCAGTATTGTACAGTTCACCATTTGTGATATCTCGAGGTAAGAAACAAAGATCAACTTTAAAATGGTTGAAGAAAATTTTCATTACTCAAATTAAATCTATGCTTTTCTACTGGTATATTTGCATAAACTACCCGTATTATCTGCTTAATAAAATTGTAGCATGTATGAGCTCGGTATTGTTATTACTCATACTGGCGTATCGTATTAATAACAATTTGAAAGGAAAAACTTGATTAAATGATTTAATTAGATTAAATTTGTACTTCACGTTTATTTTATCCCATCTGACTATAAAGTATGCTGCATGGTATAATACTGTTGATGTAGTTATACTATTTATAGCTTGAATAATAATAATTGCAATTACATAAATCAAACTTGCTGACGATGATGACTAATTAATTATCAATATACTCATTCACTTGCTAACTGATGGAAGATATCGGCATAATATGATGAACTATCGTTGAAAGAGTTGCCAGCAGGACATCTACCACACCCCATTGAATTGTCAACACACTAACCAATCGTGGACGAATTATTATTCCAGGTATTATTAGAAAGAATCTACGATGCACTCTGTATTTGAAGTAAATTATGCCTTTAATTAGTCGGGCATTATGGGATCGAAGGAGGATCGATGACAATCCAAATATTTCTACAAAACTTTTGTGATGCTAACTTTTCTTTCGCTACGCATTCCATGCGTAATTTGCAGCAATAATTATCTATACAATTTAATTATTATGCAGTGAACAATGACATGAAAATGGACTTCATGAACGGATTGTTTCGCTATAGAAATTAGAGAAAAAGACTCGTAGACGTTACTGCACTTAGTTACTATAATAATTGCGTTGATTATTTTTAACTCGAAGAAAGAAATCGATCTGTATCGTCCTTAAAGTGTATCGTAAATGTATAATGTATTCGCTAGCCTATTGTGCTACTATAAGGAAAACTGGAATTACAATGACCCTTGTAGTTATGTGGCTATGACAAGGATTTCAAACTGGACTTTGGAATTACGGCAGCCCAAGTAAACAAAACAGATCTGAGTCAAGCTTGTTCTGTTTTACTATTTGAAAAACAGACTGATTACTATAAAAGTGACATTGGAATACTTTTGTACTACATTAATTGCCTGTAAGTGATAAATAAAATCAATTCCAATTTTTCAATTACCGCCGTGCGCGATATCATTTATCGCTTATGTCCTCTATTTTTTGATGAATAAGGTTGTATTGATGATTTTTTTACTGCCCTTTCATATTTTCTTTATGAGCAGTTTGGGCATTTATTTTTACGGAAAACATTAAAAAGAATATCAAAATATCGCAAAGGTTAAAGCATTTATGAGCACTTTTCTTTCGGAACATGAAATTGTTGAAATTGTTTACAATTTCATGATCTCATACTAGAGTGCTTTAGAAATAAGATATCGTGAACTACTAGCTATGCACTTACAATTCTAATACTTAAAGTTGAACTTACCGATAAGGAAAACTCTTCCGATTTGTAGTGTAACCAGTCTTTTTTCCTCGAATTGCTGACATTCAAAATTTGCAAAATGGATCGGTCACTAAAATATGAATGGACCTCCGTATACATGGAACGTAGACATACGCGGATAAAAAGCCTTGATTAGCTCAATTTATACTTTTAAACCACCATCACGCGATGAATACAGTAGGTCATGATTTTACGGGGTTGTTATTAAAGGCTAGGCAAGTTTGTTTCTAAATAAAAAGTGGCGTACAAACTGTAGCCAAGAATGTTTATACAGTGATTATGACGCTATTTTCGACAGGAAAGTAGATGAGAGATATCCTAACTACAGTATAATGCAGCATTTTATACCGTAGTAGCGAATAAGCGATTGGATCTTTGAGCTATTACGTGTAAGTTCTAGACATAAAAGAGATTGAGAATAGAACTACAGTACTACGCCCTTCATTGTTTCATCCGACCTTTTAGCCGCTATCTATTCTCTTTTCTTTACTATGAAGATGTTTATGATATCGTTTCTGCTGTACCATGTACTAAACTATTTATGCACTCTACTAAATATGGTTTCTGTATGGCATGAAACATTCCTTATGATATTTCTACTGTTTTGACAGTGTAAAGGGAGCTGTTTCCGCTGTATGACAATCAATTTATGTATCAATCAATTTTTCGCTGTATGACAATCAATTTTCAATTTAAATGGAAGACCTTTTTCAAGTAGTTTATACCGCTTATATTATAACCTCTAGTGACGATTATGCTAATTACATTTCAAGAAGATGTTATCGTCTAAGTCAAGAAATAAAATTACTATTCTTCATGGAATGATTATCCGAATAGAATTTCTTTAATTCTGCAAAAATAGAAATATAACGGTTAACATGACTTTCATGTCATTGTAGTTCTTAGCTTGCAATTGCAGCAACGTTCAATTCTAAAACTATTTTATCCGTCAAAAACTGATGGAGTTACATGTATGGCAAATATCTCGTAATCAACATCTCTATCAAAGACATTTATATTCATAAAATAATGGCTATCCGATTGCATCAGTTACAGTTGGTTTAATATTATTTATTTATAACTTAGGCATACTTTGGAACCTTGAGTTCGCTTTCAGGAAAAATAAACATTGTTTCTTGACGCTCCGTATTGTTTAGCAGGTAGCCGCTAAGGAGCGATTTTTATGCCTTATTCACAACTGGCGTAGTTTTAGCACTACGCGAAAAGCTGCTATGGCAGTATTGATGACGTTTTAAGGCATAATAGTAGTATAACAACGTAGACTAGCTAATGGATTCATTGTGTTTACAGCTAATTTAAAATAGTGGAAATCATGTAAACAATGTCAAAATAATCGTTTTGTATGCACTAACCTTTTGATGTGCAACCATATGGCTATAGTACAGAAGTATAACTATTATCGTGCTAACGATACAATACTATAGTACTAAGAAAGATAGGGTTTGCATTAGCAACCTTTGCAACCTTTGTACTAGGTATGTATTAACTGCAAACAATTTCCCTATCAATCATTAATTATAATCAATGAAACAATTTTGGCGCGAATTTTCTCTCCTCATTCTTTTCCTTTTATTAATCGACCATGTTATTGTCTGCATTGGGTACCATCAAATAATTATAATATCGTCGGCAACATAAACTTTACGGTAAAGAAACACACAAAATACTACGAATTATTGATAGAAGGTTTGGTCATGGATGGATTTAATTCGTGGCATTTACAGTTTGGTTTTTGGGGGGGATTTTTAAATTTTAGAACAAATACTAATAGAAATAACGATTTGAAATTGTAGAATTATTGCATCAGTAGCATGACAGAAATAAATAATTGTTTACAACTGACATGGTAAGGAAAAAAGATTTAGTCTATTGAAATAGATCAATAAAGTACGAAAAAAACTATCAGTTTGTTAAAATCGATCAGTAAATGCAGCGTTATCAGTAACAAACGGCAACAACCTGAATTTCTTTTAACTCTTATAGCATCAGCTAAGTTGCTGTTGATGTCTTTACAAAGCGTTACTATGCAAGTTATGCTAATTAATAGCTATCATTGACTTGCTGTAAACAACTCCAATCTAGGATACAGGATGGTTATTGGTTTCTAAGCTGATTAGTTTAGGTTGATTTTCTAGGCTATTTGACATTCATCGTGATAGAGATGTATTCTATGAATATTTTATTAGAGAAAAAAATTACTACTGTACTAAAGGAGCAGAGACAGAAAGCAATAAGGGCAGTGCTTCGTTGAGTACTGCAATAATAAACGATATTGATGACAAAGCACATTAATATCATTTGTAAATAATGATGTTATATTGCATCATCATTTTTGGATAAAGTATGATAGCTGTATGATAGCGACCATATCTAGAAAATTGCACAAGACTATAGCAGCATCAAAATAACTTTTGATAGAGACTCTATCTACAGAATTTAATATAATATTTCTATTAGTATATTTTTTAATTCATAGCTGCTTGCAGATTATCTTCCTGTTCATTTGAACGAATAATTTCTTAGTATAGATTAATAACTATAACAGCATGACAATCGTATCATACGATTATGAACGTCAAGAATGATTGATCATTCCTTATGCTAATGATATAGATTAAATAGAAATTCTAGTTTTATGATGTAATGACTTCAGCGTTTGTTCTATAGAAATTATTGACTATTATATTATAAATTATGAGCATACGATTCAGAAATATTGATCGTGGCTTTATTATTCTGTAGACTATTGTAATTTTTGACATTTATATGTCATGATAAAACGGTTAATAGTAGCTATTTTATCTTAGATAGACTTTATTATTTGAATATTTTGGCTAAAAACTCCAGTCTAAATCAAGATACTTTTAATACCATCAAGCACGATAACTCGCCGATAGATATTTTAACCATGCAAGAGAATTTTAGCGGACTGTAGTGTTGCTTTAATGACTTAAATCTTACAAAAATCTTGTAGTTATTACTTGTCAAGGCTATAGAAATTAGTAATAATTGAACATTTCTAAGAACGATTAGTACAAATACAATCGAGATTTCGATATTACACTGCGTTAACTTAAACGTTTCTACTAATACTAAAGTTTATCGCTGTAAGCATATTAATAGATATGATTACAGATAAGAAACATTTCTCATGGCCCTATCGTGCATAGGCTAGTATAATTTCTGACATTAAAACGCCTGTTATTCGCGTAGAATGGTATTACAAACTATTTAGCTCTAAAGGATATTGGAACCAACGCAGACATAAACAAAGTTTCAGTAGATTAGATACCGTAAATTCTACAAATTTGCATAAATAAATACGCACTATGAATAGGTAATAACGCTTAAAGGTTAGCAACAGCGATTAAATTATCCTGTAAGACGTGCCTATTCTATTTTTTGCGTTATTCGTTTCTCGAAGGCTATAAGTACTGCAGACGCTAAGTAATTCCTACAGGGAAAAATTGACGTAGTTCTTAGAACTTAGCCAGCGCAGTTTTAAATGTAAATATATAAAATACTTACATACTGTACCGTACTTATTATTAATGGAAGAGTTTGTCCGTTTGATAAATGAAAAGCTCCAGTATTACGGATAAAGTTATTGTAAAATAATTTTTTCAAATGCAGTATGAGGCAGCTCGATGCATTAAGCTATTACTGAGTTCTCTATCTGTGTTCATATGCCAAAAATTATGAAAAAAGTTCAGGCTTTAATAAAGTTACAAAGTTTTGGATGTGTAGTGTATTTAGTTTCACTGTAGTTTTTAGACATGTTCATAAATATAGACATTTTATTATCTTCCGAATATAGATACCTCTACAGTCTATTTCAACTATGCCTAAATATAGCATGTCATGTTAAGTCATTTATAGCACCTACAGTCTTCGCTATTTCCTACAATCATTTACTATTATATAGCCTGTTTATGGTATACGACGTATCTAATTCTACAATACTGTTCTCTGCGTGTATCCTCTCTCTAAAACTATAAATACTGATGATTTCTGCCTCAGATTCGTCAGTTGCACTATTCGCAGTAGTAGAACTTCCTCACATTACTTCACGACAGATTACACACTGATCTACCGTAACTACCGCATTGTACCTCTATTACTATCTACAATAATGTATCCACTTTTATTAAAATCCCTTGCATATTTTCTGTGAATGGCTACCAAGTCCGCCGCCGCTGATTCTTCGAACCCTCTATCACAGGATGTACGGGTATTATTTTATTTCAGTATTGAATATCGTAACGTTACTGAGACGAGATTATTCTTTGCAAATTAAGCGCACATGTTATCGTAACACACTATTATTTAATTTTTATAAAATATTGCCGCAATCGCCGACGTAGGATTTAAGCACAAAAATGCTTCAGAAATCTATTTAAATAATTTTAGCGATCGAAATTTGTAACAAATTGCTCCAGGATTCAGTAATCAATCGCTACTATGGAGGTAAAGATATCTACGAACTTCAAATTTAGGTCTTTATTACAATAAGAACACTTCTATGTCGGCAGTCGTGTTAGATCGTAGATAAGGCAATGCTACTCTTAGAGGCTTATCTTCCACCGGATTGCTTTTCATACGAAATTGAATGTGAATTCGATATTTTTAAATCTTACAGATCATAGATTTTCGTGCTACTTAGGTATTGTATGATTATAAAGTACTTAATATTAATAATACAATAACACCTACATCACCCTGTAGTACACAAAACTACTGTAATTAGCTGAAATCATAACACACCCTTACGTGGTTATTGGCTTCGGAAACCTTATTATAACTACACGATTACAGTATTTAGTAAGATGTTAAGCTTCGGTTTAATGTTATCATACAGTAAAGTAATATAATCAAGCTAGTGTAGATAATAAAATACTTGTGAACAGAGAAGCATTAGCACTTTCTAAAGTTATTCGTTGTAGACTATAAACTTTTATCTCCTATTACGGAGTTCAACCATAATTTTGACATCTGTAACAATAGCCTGTACGAGTGTACGTATAGTATAATTTTCATATATACTAACTACTAAGGCATAACATTAAGGATTCCTACTTTATTTCGTCTCTGGAATCAATGTTACCGCACTTGAAGTGCCACGGTAACTTCCCTAGACAATCCAGTCTACTACTTCACAATGACTAATACTCCATAACGACGGCTATGCTAGCATTATGATTTCAGAAATTAATCAGGACTTGCTAAGATTTACAATATGCAACAGCAGTCAATATTATAATTGACTCGTCAACGCTATAGTTATAAGAATCATAATTCCGATTTCTTCTTCCGAAAAATTATAGCTATAATAAATATTCAATATAATTACATGCAATCGTAATCATGCGTAATCATAATGTTACATTTTACATTTTATTCAATATACTGTAATATTACAGATTTGATAATGATTAATTATAACTCAAAATAGTGAATTAAAACGTGCATTTTTATAAATCACAATTGTCCATAAAATTTCGATATGCTAAACCTTTCGTAATGTTAATAATAATATTAACAATAATATTAACATTAATAAGCGCATGAAATATTTTAATTCTGAAGTACATAATGTTGCAGGCTCATTTAGGAATAATAACAAAGTCAGCTATTTAAATAATATAAGCCGTCAAACAGAAATAATAATGACATCTTTTAGTAGCGCTGTAATTAATGTAATTGTTATTTATTTACGTAAAAACTTTCAATTACAGTAGTTAGAATTTCCTTCGAGTGCATAATTTATACGTTTTTCGATATCAGTGGCTAAGGATTTATCAAATTTACGTAAAATTCTTACAAACGTCGTCTGCGAGTCCATACCGCGTACGAAGAGAATATTTAAGAGCTTCCTCACTTGCATAAATTAGAAAACTCAATATTATATTTACGACAGCCTCCTTATTAGCTGTTGTTGCTTATACATAACATTTAGAATGTACAAATTCCAGAGATTAACGCGAAGTGGAATACCAAATATTAATGATTATGAACGTATTGTTCTATGTGGCAACTACAACAGCACTATAGTACTAAACTAGTACTCTTGTCCTTTTGAACACCTCTTTATTTCTACTACATCTGTTTCTTCGATCGCAGATTCAGAGTATAGTTCGTTAGCAATTTTAATGCAATTGATAAGTAATAAACATGATACAACGAAACGAGCCAGATATTCCTCTAATACAAGACGATAGATCTCACACTTGCTAGTCGCAGGCGTAGCTTCTATCACGCTATAATCAAGACAATTATCAGTACTGAACAAGTTGCAACATAGTTATTACACGCGTTAAACAGGGCTGAAGAGAGCTAACATTTACCTGATTGCAACCGCGTCCATTTTGAATTGTTAAACGCTTGAATAGTGACATCAATGATCCCATAGCTGTCAATTGATAGACATAAGACATCATCATGTAATACAAAAGTAGTTATTTTTAGGGAATGATATGGAAATTAATTAATATAAAAATGTAATATACACATTCATCATGTCGTGAATACTACAATTATGCCAAAGCCGTTAACGCTTAGTTGCGAACAATAGCGGCATATGATGTAGCCTCCGTTTACGCATATAGTACTACACGTAATAGTACTTTGATAACTACGGCGTTCGTGCCAGCGTCATAAATAAATAACTTGATGTGTAAAAGATGCAATTACAATATAGCGCGCTCATGACAAATTGTACACTGCAACTGCAAGTCAGATAAGATTAATACACTAAAGGTTAAGGTGACTTCAGTCAGGTGATGAACAATAGCGCTAGAAGAAGACTTCTACTACTTCTAGTAGTCTATGCCAGTATTTATAGACCATGAAGATGTCTACAATATGAACTTCTCCTCACAAGCTACGGAGTACTAAACACAAAATAATATTGAGCTTAAAACTTTGCCTACTCTTGCAAGTCAGCGAGTACAGTAACTATCATTTAGAATATTATAATTATAAATTAATTTGAAATATTGGATAAGTGACTCTATTACTTGTTTCGTGCACACTACTAGATGCACAATACTGTATGTGGTAGTCCATGAGTCCATGATAGGCCAGATCAGGCAACTACCGCATTTGCAAATACTGCGTCATGGCCGGGTGGAGTAGGTTTTGTGAATTAAACGTCAACTGATTTCAGATCTGGTACTGTACACTGTAAACCGTATCAAAAAATTAATTAATTTTAATATTAGCAATTTCGCAAACGCTTCACGGCTTACGGGCTTAGTGCACATCAATGGCAGTGTGTCAGTCTTATGATATCCATTTATTTATAAGGAATATTATTTGCTAAAAGTGGCCTTTCGCTGGTTAAAATTACTGATCGAACACCATTATTTGTCATTTGTAAAAACGGCGTTGATGCTCTTCTAGTATCAATAGTAGGAAAATACTATAAAAGTCTATCAATATCGTAGGAGTCGGATATAACTGTTGATCTTGGCGTTGTATCAGTATTTGAAACGGCGATAGTTGACTATTAGTCTATACAGTCCAGTAGAATTCCTTGAGAAATTATATCAGGGGTCCCTCCTTCTTTCTAGTTGTCTCTGGACCTTGGTACAGTACAGTACAGTACAGTCCTGAAATTAATACTGTAACTTTTACATACTGTACACTGTACAGTATGGTACTGTAAAAGCGCCATGTGAATTTTTTCAAATAAAGGGCGGGAATGTAATTGAACATACCTACACTTTCAACTCACTCTGTCCTACAGTACACGTGTAGATTTCTT
>NW_002060944.1:276577-281315 GCF_000150275.1 Trichoplax adhaerens | reverse complement strand
AGACATCATCATGTACTATGAAAGTAGTTATTTTTAGGGAATGATATAGAAATTAATTAATAGAAGAATGTAATATACACACACACATTCATCATGTCGTGAATACTACAATTACGCCGAAGCCGTTTACGCTTAGTTGCGAACAATAGCGGCATATGATGTGCCTTCGTTTACGCATATAGTACTACACGTGATAGTACTTTGATAACTACGGCGTTCGGGTCAGCGTCATAAATAAATAACTTGATGTGTAAGGGATGCAATTACAGTACAATATAGCGCGCTCAGGACAAATTCTACTCTGCAACTGCACTAAATTGCAAGTCAGATGATAAGACCAGTACACTAAAGGTAAAGGTAACTTCAGTCAGGTGATGAATAATAGCGCTAGAATAAGACTTCTACTACTTCTAGTAGTCTATGCCAGTATTTATAGACCATGAAGATGTCTACAATATGAACTTCTCCTCACAAGCTACGGAGTACTAAACACTAAATAGTATTGAGCTGAAAACTTTGCCTACTCTTGCAAGTCACCGGGTACAGTAACCATCATCTACAATATTATAATTAATTTAATTTGAAATATTGGATAAGTGACTCTATTACTTGTTTCGTGCACACTACTAGATGCACAATACTGTATGTGGTAGTCCATGAGTCCATGACAGGCCAGATCAGGCAACTTCCGCATTTGCAAATACTGCGTCACGGCCGGGTGGAGTAAGTTTTGTGAATTAAACGTCAACTGATTTCAGATCTGGTACTGTACACTGTAAACCGTATCAAAAAATTAATTAATTTTAATATTAGTAATTTCGCAACCGGTTCGCGGCTTACGGGCTTAGTGCACATCAATGGCAGTGTGTCAGTCTTATGATAACAATTTATTTATAAGGAATATTATTTGCTAAAAGTGGCCTATCGCCGTTTAAAATTACTGATCGAACACCATTATTTGTCATTTGTAAAAACGGCGTTGATACTCTTCTAGTATCAATAGTAGGAAAATACTATAAAAGTCTATCAATATCGTAGGAGTCGGATATAACTGTTGATCTTGGCGTTGTATCAGTATTTGAAACGGCGATAGTTGACTATTATTCTATACAGTCCAGTAGAATTCCTTGAGAATTTATATCAGGGGTCCTTCTTTCTAGTTGTCCCTGGACCCTGGTACAGTACAGTACTGAAATTAATACTGTAACTTTTACATACTGTACACTGTACAAAATTATATCAGGGGTCCCTCCTTCTTTCTAGTTGTCCCTGGACCCTGGTACAGTGCTGTACTGTACAGTATAAACTCTTCCACTACACCTGTACCTGTACAGTATCAGCCCAAAAGGGATGACATTATCACTATTTTCTGTAAAGACGTACAGTGTACAGTGTACGGTACCGTACAGTACAACCATACTGTAGCTGTATTATACGATGAGAAAACCTAGCATCAACCCCGAAAAAAAACGGAGACATTTCATTGGATTAAAAATCTTCGCGCTTAAAAATAATTCTGGTAATTTGATTGGATAGTGTACAGTACATACTACAATAGAAGAAATTGGCGGTTCAATAAAACGGCGCCAAATAAATTCTCTACATGTTTTAGCGCGGTCTGACTATGTTGTAAGTAGAAAATTTTTCTTACCGAACGGCCAATAAAAATCGGTAAAATTATGGCCTGATACACTTAAGGAAGCACATAGCCGAAATTTATGGAATATAGCCATAATCGTAAGTACTTCAGCCGCAGCCTCAATACTGCATTCACGATCGACATCACATTAGATTATAGTTATCGTATGATCGACCTAGTTTATTTTGTCAACCGCCTACTGTACTGTATCAGATGATAAATATTTAAAAGTACAAGTGATCAGCATTGATGTTCTTCAGTTGAAAAACAGTGACAACTCGCATAAAAAGGTATCAATAACATTCATTTGCATGAAAATTTGTTAAATTGACTGTTAATTTAGACACTTTGTAAACACACTACAAAGTCATTGATAATCATAATTACTTTAATTTAGCATTATTCAATTCATTAATGAAACAAAATTTATGTTACGCTTCAACTAATTAATTGACTGAGCTAACAGCATTGTTCTCTAGAAAAATGACTGTACTCATAAATAGCGATCAGAACAGATTTTGCGGTACTTGTCTGTATTTGATCAGTAGCCTTTTTACTCGTCTGATTCTTTAAACTAAGTCATCGATATAAAATCTGGATTATTTTTTCGCTTAACGATCAGTCAGTAATGCCTTACAAGTATGACATATATATCACTGAATAGTTAGCAATACAAATGAGCTTTGACGTCTTTGCGAAAATGAAGAATAGATCATACTGGCGACAAACTCTTAATCAACAGCAAGTGCTATAGTTTCATTTGATAGTGTTAATTTGTGAATCTTACCGTACATAATTACCGTACTATCGACAAAATCTTTTTATTGGTTTTCAAGGTGTCATGCCATTTGTAGTAGTGGGCATGTCACGCTATCAGAAATACTCGCATTACAAATCAAGCGCAAATTCAAAACATTCATTGACTGACCTTGTTTATTTAAGCTAATGATATCTTTTTCGAACCGCTATCTGATCAACTAGAAGAATATGACACAGTACTTTGACCAGCGTATTGTCAGGACCAGTTATCGTTGTCGATTGTACTGTACAGTATGTCCAAATGATCTATAATCGTCTTTTGACACTGTATTTAAAGTTCAAAAGTAGCTATCAAGTTTTGTGCGCATGACCTTTTTCTGTAAGTCTGTAGTACGGACTGTACAGTACAGACTCTGTACAGTACTGTAACTTGAGTACTTATTGTACTGTACTGTACGTACAGTACTGTACTGTACTGTACTGTATACTGTACTTTCGATAGAATGCGTTGCTATTGTTTTCCGTACTGTAGGACGTGTTTTCATTGTTTTCTTGTTAGTGTTCAGTAGAATGTTCTAGCATGTGTTGCCATTGTTTTTCGTACAACAGGGGGCGCTTACTGTACATATACTAAAATTCAGAGGCACCGGGCAAGGCCCCCCCTCCCTGAAAATTCCTCTTTCATAAAAAAAACAGGCTAAAACACGAGCGATTTCGCATAGAAGATAACAATTGGGCTATTCACAGTCAATTATAATATCATTAGGAGATATTCGTTACATTTAGCAAACAAATACGAATATCAAGGTTATAAAAGCGATTGATAGCGTTTGTCAATATTGACCGCTGGGCCGGATGACTCGATAACTCAGTTATGGTATCAAGTCACAAATGAATTTGAACTAGAAAGGAGTGATTAAGAAAATGACTAACTCGGGTAAAATAATTTTTCGACGTTTTCGGCCGTTATACTGTAGTCTACAGTACAGTCTGTTCGTGCTTTTGACGTCACATACTACTATTTGATACAGCAACAGCACTGTTCTCATGGACCACTACAGTAAATTACGTAATGAAGTAGTCAGCGAGTCAACGAGACCACCAAAGTACCACAGAGTAAAGATTGAGTAGTCCATGACAGTACAGTATGAAAACGAAATACATCTTGGGTGTCAAGTGTCAATCGTGATGTTTTACATGTTATGGTTGTTATTACTGTATATTTAGTAATTGTTTTACGCTCGTGCTGTTTTGTATAAGTACAGTAGCAAAAGTCTGATACAGCTCATATCCGTCATTGGCATTTCTTCGACTGAACCGTATACGATACGTGGGTAAAATTTTTTTTTATCGCAGTTGGATAAGATACAAGAAAATAAATAAGGTCGGTAACTGATGGTATGAATGCGTGCTGTATTTGTGATAGAGTATTTCTGATAGTTTAAGCGACATGAAAACTGCTACAAACAGTATGACACCTTGAAAAGTAAAGGAAAGATTTTGCCGATAGTGAGATTGACAAATGAACACTATCCAATGAAGCTATACACTCACTACAGTAGTATCCAGTAGTGCTGTCATGCTGTAGTTTAGTAGCTTGTCGCCAGTATGATTTAGAGCAAGTTGAAGAGTCAGACGAATAAAAAAAAAAAAACCAAGGGATCGATTTGACTAGACAACTGCCGTAAAATGGATATGCTTCAATGAAGTAGTTCTATTTTACAGATAATTATAATCTTTTTCATAGCGAACAATGAATGCCCACTTAATGCGATAATCAAAGCCGAGTTTATATATATATATAATTAATTATTATAATCAATGGTGTTATAATAATTTACAAATTGTCCAAAGGTTCGAAATTACAAATTCATTGACCAAAAATTTCCTGCAAATTAGTAACACCTTGCACATATCATTGTTTTTGAACGGAAGAATAGTAACTGTCGCTAACTTATAGTACTGCACATTTTTGTATTGACCTAATTAAATTACCATGACAGTTGCTGACTAAACTTAATGGTGGATCATGCGCTACTGTAATCATGATGTGATATGAATGCAGTACTGTACTGTACTGTACTGAGAAGGACTTACGATTATCGCCATTTTCTAAAAATTTTGTCCTTCTTTATTCTTTTTGGCTGTAAGGTTGTAAGAAATCTACACGTGTACTGTAGGACAGAGTGAGTTGAAAGTGTAGGTATGTTCAATTACATTCCCGCCCTTTATTTGAAAAAATTCACATGGCGCTTTTACAGTACCATACTGTACAGTGTACAGTATGTAAAAGTTACAGTATTAATTTCAGGACTGTACTGTACTGTACTGTACTGTACC
>NW_002060944.1:274373-275718 GCF_000150275.1 Trichoplax adhaerens | reverse complement strand
ATGCCATACAGAAACCATATTTAGTAGAGTGCATAAATAGTTTAGTACATGGTACAGCAGAAACGATATCATAAACATCTTCATAGTAAAGAAAAGAGAATAGATAGCGGCTAAAAGGTCGGATGAAACAATGAAGGGCGTAGTACTGTAGTTCTATTCTCAATCTCTTTTATGTCTAGAACTTACACGTAATAGCTCAAAGATCCAATCGCTTATTCGCTACTACGGTATAAAATGCTGCATTATACTGTAGTTAGGATATCTCTCATCTACTTTCCTGTCGAAAATAGCGTCATAATCACTGTATAAACATTCTTGGCTACAGTTTGTACGCCACTTTTTATTTAGAAACAAACTTGCCTAGCCTTTAATAACAACCCCGTAAAATCATGACCTACTGTATTCATCGCGTGATGGTGGTTTAAAAGTATAAATTGAGCTAATCAAGGCTTTTTATCCGCGTATGTCTACGTTCCATGTATACGGAGGTCCATTCATATTTTAGTGACCGATCCATTTTGCAAATTTTGAATGTCAGCAATTCGAGGAAAAAAGACTGGTTACACTACAAATCGGAAGAGTTTTCCTTATCGGTAAGTTCAACTTTAAGTATTAGAATTGTAAGTGCATAGCTAGTAGTTCACGATATCTTATTTCTAAAGCACTCTAGTATGAGATCATGAAATTGTAAACAATTTCAACAATTTCATGTTCCGGAAGAAAAGTGCTCATAAATGCTTTAACCTTTGCGATATTTTGATATTCTTTTTAATGTTTTCCGTAAAAATAAATGCCCAAACTGCTTATAAAGAAAATATGAAAGGGCAGTAAAAAAATCATCAATACAACCTTATTCATCAAAAAATAGAGGACATAAGCGATAAATGATATCGCGCACGGCGGTAATTGAAAAATTGGAATTGATTTTATTTATCACTTACAGGCAATTAATGTAGTACAAAAGTATTCCAATGTCACTTTTATAGTAATCAGTCTGTTTTTCAAATAGTAAAACAGAACAAGCTTGACTCAGATCTGTTTTGTTTACTTGGGCTGCCGTAATTCCAAAGTCCAGTTTGAAATCCTTGTCATAGCCACATAACTACAAGGGTCATTGTAATTCCAGTTTTCCTTATAGTAGCACAATAGGCTAGCGAATACATTATACATTTACGATACACTTTAAGGACGATACAGATCGATTTCTTTCTTCGAGTTAAATTAATCAACGCAATTATTATAGTAACTAAGTGCAG
Source organism: Trichoplax adhaerens (assembly GCF_000150275.1). Taxonomy (NCBI): domain Eukaryota; kingdom Metazoa; phylum Placozoa; class Uniplacotomia; order Trichoplacea; family Trichoplacidae; genus Trichoplax; species Trichoplax adhaerens. The sequence continues at coordinate 274,462 of NW_002060944.1, read as the reverse complement.
TAACGTCTACGAGTCTTTTTCTCTAATTTCTATAGCGAAACAATCCGTTCATGAAGTCCATTTTCATGTCATTGTTCACTGCATAATAA
>NW_002060944.1:110796-274168 GCF_000150275.1 Trichoplax adhaerens | reverse complement strand
CGTCGCTTTCTTCAGAATTGGCTGATCTAGAAAGGCAAGCTTGTCTATCCAGTTGAGCTGCCAATTTCAATTCCGAATCATAGAGTAAAGAAATTGTTTGGCACGGCAATGGTAATTTATTAATGAGCATAAAATACATGACTATGTTCCATATTATTATTGAGTTAATTTAATTAGACGTATCGTGTATGGAATGACATTCATAATGTGTGCATAAAATTCAACGGTGTAAACGTTCTAGAAATACCGTGTGCTGTACTGTACAGTGTACAGTACAGTACCGCACTTTCAGATCATTGTCTGTTAATTTGTCTCAAGCATGCATGGTCTCAGCAATCCAGCTGCTTTCTATCATCAGTATTTTTCTTTTTTATTAATTACAAGAGATAAAGTATGAATATAATCGTAATCTACCCGGAAGGCTTTTTAAATTAAATTGAAAGCGATGATATGATCCACTATTGTTTACCTACGGCCACAACTACTCCTGTTCATGGTACGACTGATGTTTTCTAAATCAACCGTACATGAGTATTCTATCATTCGAATTAGCAGCATTCGATGATCCGTGTGATAATGTAGATGAAAATTTAATATTGGCGAAAGATGAGATAAATCTATATTATTATTTTACACAGGGCCCGTTAGCATTTGTAGGCAATAATCAGCGTTGTTTACAATTCAATGTTAGCAGAGTCAATTATGAGTACAGTTGTAACATTTAACTTAATTAATAAACAAATACGGACATCAATTATGTAATAGCAATTCAATTTGTCAATATTGATCACTCGGCCAGATTGCTGGATGGCTTAGTTATAGTATCAAGTCGCAAAAGAATTTGAATTAGTGAGAGCGATTCGGGAAATTGGACATCAACGATCCAAACTAACTCATGACTAACTGGACTAATACTGTACAGTTACAATTTTTCCACTTTTGTGGCCATCATGGTCTAAAAAAGTCTGTCCGCCTTTTTTGAAGCCACAGGTATGGTACTGTCCTCGTGGACTACTTAATTATTCACAATTTGGCATGATATCAAAATACTTTTTTTAACATAACTTTCTAGGAGGTAGTTATTTCGTATGATGTGCTGACTCATATTTTGAACTGTACCCTATTTTTACACCAAGCTATACGAAATAAGTGCCTATGCAAGTTACAGCATGTAAGAAAGGTCATGCGCACAAAATTTTGCATGAATACTAACGTTGTTGCTCGCTTTTCATTCGTTTGATATCATACTAGTGCAAACTCCCGTCGCTTTGCAGACGGTTTACGATAATGTGCTCATTTAACAGATAGTATTACCATTTGATAGACCTGTCAGAGGTTCAGTAACTTTTTACCGTGTACTGTACAGTATTTGTCTGAATGGTATGCCTCTTTGATGGTCATGTGATTTTCAAATGCATTCATGCACCCGTGGCCATCAAAGGGATTATTAAACAATAATTAATCAATTCCTGTCATGTAAACTTTAATATCCATCAGCATATGTATAAATAACTTGATACAGTATTAACGCAACATACTACTGAATGCTGTATGAATGAAAAATAGGCGATACATCGTACAGATATATTTAATGAATTACATTACATGAATTTATCGCCCTTTTGCTAAAAATACAATTAGATTGCAAGTAATATAATTTTATCAATCCTTAATAAAAACAATGATGCAAAGTAGACTCGTACCACTGTTCTAAAATGATATGACTAAATTACTTTTTGTTTATACACCGGACAACGGAAGTAAAAGCTACATGATACAAGAATTGTTAGAGAGAATTAGCAATCGGTAAGCTTCTTCTAAAATTATCTTATTTAATTTTAGAAAGAAAGCGATAATCACTAATTTAATTAATACTGTATTCCAGTCTAATAGTAATAGTCTAGTAATCAGGAAACAAATTTACTGACAATAAATATCATATTGCAATATTTACGTACGTAATATCAATTAAATCCGATAATGGATAATAGGACTATTTAACTTTTTTCTTACACAGTGTATGTCCTATATCAAACATGCACGAAATACAGAGTATTACTCTATTACAACACAATTAATGATGCAGAAATTAAGTGCGATTACACTGCAATGCCAGCAGTAATCTATCCAAATTTCCTACCTATTGGTAGGTAGGTAGGAAAGTTGTAGCATAGGTTTAAAAGTGGACTGAATCGATTGCACTGATATCGCTATAATGCGACTCATTTAGAACATAGTACATAAAAATCCAAATTTATTTCTAGCTGTTAGCTAGTTATAAGTTCGATTGGTTCTACAATCGAAATTGTCTTCAACGCAAACATTTACTCGTATTAACTGTGCAATGAAATAAAATACGAAGAAGAACTCACTATTTCTTATCTACATCGAAAAACATTGAAAAGTAATGTTATTGACACAAAATAATAACGGCATTTCTAGAAGGCGGATCTTTATCGATTAATTAAACTTATCAGATTAATATGAGCGGCATCATGCTAATGATAAACAATTTTACGGAACATAGTCGTACATTTGATGGTGATTAATAGCCATCATAGCTGTGTAAAATACTTCTATCTAAGTTATAGAATCGATAGAAACTGGTAAACCAATCAGTTCAGCTTCCTCAACCAACTTACGTTTCAGTTCAGGGTGACATTTAGTTAGGCTTTTACAGAATAATTCAAAGGCTTTACTACCACGTTCAGGTAGGATATCCAGCAAGGATTTAACTTGTCTATAATTCATGAAAAATTTCATAAATTTACCTTATATTACTTTATTAAGTAAGTAACTCATAGCATGGTTATTGTTACTAGTATCCTGTAAAAGTATCTGATGGTATACTGTACATGTTAATACAGTACTACGAAAGACTATCTAGGATTTTCATTTAATTTTTGAAAAAATGATTACTGAATGATAACGCCATTTAATATAGTACACGTATATCGAATATCATACTTTTCCTCAAAAGCAGATAGTTTTAAAGCATAGGATTGATCAATAGCTTAACAAAACTTACTGATGTCTGTTTGGAATACTGTACAGTTTAACTTTTTGACCGTCAGTGATAACACCGTGGGTGTATAAATTGTCAATGACTTCTTCCACACAGGTTGAAATACTATTCATTATATTTGAAGAATGAACACGCAGGATCTCCTTATGCTCTTCGCTCATTCCAATAATTTTTTTCTTAGGTGGATCAGGCGCACTGTTTGAAAGGTTGTTTTTTGTACTTAATTGCCACCCTTGCTTGATTCTCGTATGATACTCACTCGTTCCAGCAGCTTGTGCATCGGCGACTTGATCCATACAATTATAGGAAATTTTCTCTAATCTGAATTGATTCTTTCGCTGGATTTGGCACTCTTCACTCGTTTCAATGATTATTGTTATGCCATTCGCACTGCTTGAAACGTTTCTTTGGATATTTCTTCGATTCCCTGGTGCGATTAGCTGCTCTTGACTCATTTTATAATTTTTTGCCTCTGTAGCCTGATTTATTTGATCCTTTTGTTGGAATATCTCAGTTCCTTTGCAGATGCATAATTCAATCTGCGCCTCCAAGTCGAACTCCTTTCCACATGCCTGTAATTATAAAGCAAGTCCGAATGTTAAGAAGCATAATAACGAATTGTGAAAGAAAACAGCTCAGCATAGTTCTCGAATTCCGATTACATCTTTAGGATGCCAATGACAAAATCTTTTCAGCACCACTATGAATGTGCCTATGACCAGGCTTCTACCAACTATAAATGGGAAAAAATACCAGCTCCTATGGAATGATAACACAGCAGGAATTAAACGTAAATTAAATCTATAATTTCTAGTTAGTTTAACTAGCAGAGATTTTCAGATCCCGACCGGTAAGCGAATACGGTCAAATCCTGCAGCTAAAAATGAAATAATAAATTACTGTTTATGCATGAAAGGATTTGAAGCATATAACTGGATATATTTCAAATCGAAATTTGTGCTTAGGAAATATAATTTGTTTATGTCGTAAATACTCGTGCCCTATCAGTAATACAGTAGGGTAGAGATTGTCTTCTAGCTGTGAGATTTCGTATACTTTGTAACATATTCCATTTCTTAATATATAGTTACTCAAAATAAATGGCTGTTGGCATTATTCTTACTGCTTACAAACAATGATAATCAGACATAAATCATATCCGATTGCAATAGCACACGTACTATAATAGTTTAAATCAATTAAAAAAGATTAATAATTAAACCATATCGTATGTTTTACGAACAGCTAGCCCCTTCAATTAAGTAGTATAATTTCATAAGTGACTGATGCTCCATTTATGATATTCAAAAATAGAAAACTGAACGTACATGTCACATGGGGCAGAATCATTTAAATGACAGTGCGACCCCTCAATGTAATTGAGCGACGCTAAGCGTGTAATTATTAATAATACTGCAAATTTTTTTAAACAATATAGGTGTCTGCATGCATTGAATTTATGCTAGCCAACAAAGATGCTACAGACAATAGTACATTGCATCATCACTTTTGGATTCTAGTGTGCAACTAAAATATGTATATTTTACTCATTTTATTATTTACTTTTTGCAGTCTAGTCAGTTAATTATAATTTTCTCAGTTTACGTCATAAACAATTTTCATAGTATAGTGCCAGTGTGTGCGGAAAATTGGGCACCGGTACCGTACAGCGTGAAAAATAACCCATGACCTTCAAAGATGCGATCTTTTACGAATTCATTAATTTCCAGCCGTTGGTGTGAGTAACATCAGTGACTTAATTTTAACATATTAGCCAACAAAAGTGGATCTTCTACGTTAATATTACCAATGCACATTAAGAAATCTCTCACTTACTGCGGTGACAAAATTTCAGAAGCTACCGGCACTATTAAAATACCCGCGAAGAAATGAGTGTTTATCAAACTATCTAACTCTGGTATAACTTGAATAAAAAATCTAACGTAAACAAATTCCTTTTTTTGGTATATTTCACAAATAAAAAAATTTTGTTGTTAAATAAAGCGATACGATTAATCAGTAATACTGTTTCGAAAGGTTAACTAATTGACTAAATGATCAGGAAAAAGACTTTCTTTTTTGCTATGGAAACTGACTCATGTCAAACGTACCGGTACTCTTAAATAAACCCGAATGGAAAATTGTTTTTTGCTAGAAAACTTGGAAAGATTTCTACTGTAAGTCGATATAAACAGTGAACTTTACAGCACGTTAACGTAGAATTCAAAAACAAAATAGAGCGGTATTAATTGATTCATTGCTAATGATCTTTCATTTTCTGGATATACTAACCAATATGGCGTATCTTTGAAATCTATTTCGCAATCTGATCCAAAGTTTGGTATCAGGAAGGTGGTTCCTTTCACAAAAGTACGACTGTAACTGATAACAAAAACATCCATCTCCGTCTGCATCTGCGATAGACTGAATTACAACAATTTTGATCACAATTCGATTTCTAAAACATATAAATTGCACCTACTTATATAGCATAGTTTTAGGCAGTAATTGTGAAATTGCAGGTAGGAATGAAGGCGTAGATTACTTACAGAAAAGTACACACTGGTTAAACAGGATAGCAGCAAAAATACGCGTAAGATTTTTATTCTCAGCGTCTACAACCAACGAACAAGAGTCCAGTACTATAGGAAGTGGTTTTTACGATAAATTGTGCATGCTTATATACGTACTGTGCCTAACTTTAAATTATCATTACAATAGTCACCATATACCGAAACAACAATTATTAGATACCATCTGAAGAATATTTTAGTAGTCCTTTGTTGGCTAAGGCTAATTATACGCCTGTTGTAGTGCTATTCAGGACTCTTCGCTAAACAATAGTCTCTATGAAGACAGTTAAATGAGAGTAGCTTACTGGGTGCGATATCAGTTTGTATGTTCCATAATAGTATAATTGTAAACATATAATTATAAACATACTTGATAAGATATAGGCCATACTATTCTACATAACTCCTCCTTATGACTATCATGCCGTTTAACATATTAACGCAAATGATGAAATGTAGCTTGAATAAAATCTTAAGACTGGAGGATAATTACTCCATAAAATTTACGTCTATAACGCCATAATCATGCATAAAACCAAAATATCCAATACGTTTACTGCTTCATCGGATTCGTAACGCAAATATTTCTGAATCTTTACGTATAATTGCCATCAAATAACAAATTAATTCTCGTGGACTTTGATCTCTATTCGTATTCATCAACATTGAATAGATAGTAATATATTTTTTAAATATTACAAATGATACAGATTTTGGCCTTCTCATTCCTTAGAGCTATTAAAGCAAACAACTTGACATTTAAATGGCAAAAAGTGGCTGAGTAATTCCCATGGTTTTATTGTAACTGCTATTTCGTATTCGTATGCATCCACTGTGAATAAAATAGCAGGATATATTTTTAAGTCCTAAAAATTATACAGATCATGCTTTTCTCCAATCATAGGAGACTCTTAAAACACCAACAGCGGCAAGCAATAGAAATCATTTATGGAAGAGCAGTATTAATACTACTTTAAAGTGTTGATTGTAGATCGCAAGTATTATATCACTGTGTTACAGAAGTTAGTAGTGAATCGGCATGGTCAGAGTTTGCCTCTATTTCTTACGCGCACTTTCTATATAAACCAGTAAAGCCTACCCTACCAAGGCGACTTGCTTCGCAATCTAGCTTATTTCTCGGCATACATGTATCACCCTATTTGAAATATTGCTGTAATTAACAAGATTCTACAATTTCTACTACTTCAATGCTAATCTATAATTACTGCTAAACTAGGATTACTCAGTTCTTTTTTAGAAGTGATGCAAAAGTTCAGAAATCCTCATTTTAGGTAGTTACTGGTGATAGACTCTGGATTTTAAAACTATAGCTCTGACTGATTCCCTAAAACGTTTCAGCTTTAAAATTTTCATTATTATTATGCGTGCATTTACGCAGTATTGCAATTTTACATTTCATTACATATATTTCGCGGATAATATCGATACAATTTATGAGAGCTTATTTTGAGTTGTGTAAAAAAATAGTAATCTATTACTTACTTATAATGAGTAACACAGTAAAATTGCGGATAAAATAGTTACATTCAATACCTTTCAGTAGCATTGCAATAGGGTTTATTTTGACGATGAAGTTTAAAATTATTACAATCTCTTTCAAGTATGTAAGCAATACGTTGTTCGATATCAACGACTACATCTTTGTACTATTTATGTAAATGCTTGTAATTTTTCCTCGAATAGAATAGGATGCGATATCCACACTCAACTAATATTGATAACCGCTTCATGGTGGAAAGACACAACTTTTGATACCGATTATTGCGAATTCTTAAGTTGTCTGAATAATATTGTTAGTACGACAAAGTACAGTACATCATAAATTTTAATTTTTATTATACTATATCATTCTTACAAATTGTTTTAAGTAATCCAATTAACCTGGAAATAGATCAAAAATACTAACAAACCTAATAATTATAATAAAATAACGGAATTTTACATGCACATTACTACAGTATCACGATTCGTACCATTATATGCGAAAATTGTGTAATTCATTGAGAAATTAGCCGTGTGTCTGTCGAGACTAAACGAAAATAATTCTCATTGAATGAATGCATAATTTCTACTGATCAGAAATCAATATACGCGTATTCAGTATCAAGTGATATTAAATTATAAATTTTAAAGTAAAAAGTGCAAGCCAAGTAGATAAAATATTTGGTATCACGAGCCAGGGTTAAAATTCATGAATAAAATAGTTTTGATACTACCAGTAAACGATGTCTTGGAGTAGTAGAAGAAGGTCTTCTTCTAGCACTCCATGACTGCATACTGTACATCGTACTGTGTCCACATGAACAATTTCTATGGTTATGTGATGCAGTGACCTACCAGCATAGACTACTGGAAAGAAATCTAGGTTAGTAAACAGTTTCATGGAGTAGTAGAAGAAGGTCTTCTGCAAGTAGTCCATGACTGTATATACATGAGCAAGTTTTCTGGTTCTGTGACACAGTAACCTACTAGCATGGACGGACATTGGACAACAGTATAGTATGTGAGAACAGTATGTTCCAGTCGTCCATGCCTGGTAGACAGACACTGGACAATGGACACTGGTCCATCATGCACGCTAGCGTGCATGCGCAATCGTAATACGCTTTCCTGCTAAATTGGAGTCGAAAACACAGTCAGTGTTTAGTACATTACACCAAGACTAATTGAACCTTTTGAGATGCGGTATGGCGTTTACTACTATGGTATCCTCTCTTCCAAGGTGATTCTATCGCCATAGTAACCACTGCTGTAGAAAGTAGAGCACTGGACATAATGTAACCTTAACCATAGCTGCTGGCTGCTGGTCAAATTGCTTAGTGATTTGCAACGTTAATGGACTTGCAGCAATTCTTTTGGCGAAGTGGATACTGATTGCCTAGGAAGAGAAATATCGATCCAAATCTACCATTCTACGTACGTTGATTGACTCATTTTAAGCAGCAGTCTCAAACGAGTTCAAATTGAGAGAGGATTCTACGATGATTGCATGAATATCCGTTTCGACTTGATCTATTTGGCACCCCTTGGCCGTGGCATGTTCCATTCTGACGGACTTGTGGGAGAGAAAGGTGGAGGATTTGGCTGGAGCACACACTCGATCAAGTTCTTTTGCAATGGCTTTCTCGCTTAGAATAACATCGCAGCGTTTAATTTATACTTTTAATTTTGTGGTATTGATCTATATCATCTTTGTGACGCATTATTTAGTCTCGGATAAAGCTTGGCCACAAAAGCAAAATGTCATCCTCTTATGGACGTCTTATTATGGTGATAGCTGGAAAGTAGAAAACGATTTAGAAGTCAACTTACCTATGGGAAATCAATATTTTCGTAATTGTTCTTTTCAAAACTGCTTCTTAACTACGGATAGAAAGTTAGAACGCCACGCTGCTGCTATTGTCTTCTTTGATCGTGACTTAATGGGCCATTTAATGAATTTTGATTTGCCGGATTATCAACATCGAATCAACTCTCAACGATGGGTTTATTACAATATTGAATCACCAAAGAATACTTATTGGTTAACTTCACCCTTTAAATCAATCATAATGTTCAATTGGACCATGTCCTATAGGAGAGATTCTGATGTTCATGCTTATTATGGTAGTTATGGTGTACGCGATTATCCATCACGATCATTGGGTAATGTCAATTATTTAGCTAGCAAAAAGAGATTTGTGGCATGGATGGCAAGCTCATGTTTAGAGGATAGGACAAATTTTGTTTATGAGCTATCATTTCATACTGAAATTGATGTCTATGGTTCATGTGGCAATCGCAAATGTCCACGTAGTCGCGAATGTTGGGATAAAATTTTAAGGGATTATCGCTTTTATTTAGCATTAGAAAATTCTTATTGTATCGATTATGCCACGGAAAAATTATGGAATGCACTAACTCACGATGTCATTCCTGTGGTATGGGGTGGCGCCGATTATCATAAAACCGCCCCTCCAAATTCCTTTATTGATATCCGTCAATTTAGTACAGTCATCGATCTGGCTAATTATTTAAATAGAGTTGGAACGGATCCTAAACTTTATAATTCCTTTTTCGAATGGAAGATTCATTGGTTTATTAAACCGCCGCAACATTGGTGTAATCTATGTAAAAAACTCAATGATCGTACTCAACCTAGGAAATGGTATAAATTATTAGATAATTTGTGGGATCCTCTTTCTAGCTGTTTTCCTAATGATTATCCCCGTGATATCCATTAGTGTTAAGCAGAGTTCCTGTTCATTAAAATGCAATTCAGCTATCCAAGACGATCAACCCCTGGGCCAAGAGAATGTGGTTTACGCCTGACAAAGATTTATTTTATCCTCAAACCCTATCATACTGACATGATAAAAGTCTGATTTAAATGTTTACGATATTGATAATTAGAATGAACATAAAATTTTTTATAAGATATGCTTAGATACCCTAAAAGTTGGATAGGACGTCTGTAAGCCGACTGTACTACTCTATCCCTAACTGCTCAGTAATAATTTTTTCGATATCGTTATGCCAATAAGACTGGCTACACCGAACCATTCTTACTTTTGCCAGATTATATAGGTATCATGTCACTGTGTATTACAACACGCTGTCATGATGAAAGTCTGTTTTTAATGTTTACAATTTTGAAAATGATGTACAAAAATATTTTACGAGTTATGTTTGGACTCATGAAAGTTAAATAGGACGCCTGTAAACCGGATGTACTACTCGATTCCTAGCTGCTAAATGATGGATTTTTCCACATTGTTCTTCCATTAAAATTAGCTACATTGACTAGTTCAAACTTTTGCCAATTTATGACCATCATACCACTGGATATTGCAACATACTGGCTACAATATCGTTTACCTTAAAATGGTAGGTTTAGCTTGTTACAATGTGGACCAGGTAATAGGCATCCTATCAAATTTCCATGAAACTACGACTATATCATTAAAATGAATACGCGAAATTTCTGGCATTCTTACTCTATAGAACAATGGGTTACTTTTGCAACAAATGTTGAAATTGTTCTTAATAAAAATTCGGCAATATTTTTTTCCATATCAAACTGCTCTGAATTTATCCGAAATTCAATAAAGAAAATTTTTTACTTATACAGCAACGATAGATTCAGCCATTTTTATTATTCGATGCCTTGAAAGTTGTCTAATATTAAATTGTTCGTTTGTATATTCTTGGAAATGATTGTTTATTCATCAATGCATTCTAAACTTATTGGAAGAATATTGTCTACCGGTGGGAAAGAGATTATTTGAGCGTTTTACTTTCGATTGTATTTCACAGATTAATGATTATATAGTTTGCTATTACAATCTTTTGTGTGAGATTGGCATAGGCAAGATTATTGTAGTACTATAACGGCAATAGTATGGGTATAAGAATCCTGATCAGACACTATTAGATATTTTTCAGCTTATCCAGTACAGCAATACGAATCTTAAATCGTCTACTTAGCAGTATTACCATGCTTTCTTACGAACGTAAGATCATTCTCAATAAAGTAAAACAACTTTCCCATCAGATCAGGTTGTACCTTCCGGTTGTTATCTAAATTCGCTCATATATATCCCAATCTGTCCTTAAAGTTACCATAGAGAGGAAACTGTAAAATAGCAGCCAGCAGTTATATATTTGATCTGGTGATGAAAGTTAACAATCCAATTTGTGCTATGATATGAAAGTAGTAAATACTGTACGATTACTCAATGACCAGTTCTACATCTCAAGCCTAACGAGCTTGGTATCTTTTGCACCTAAAATATTTATTAATAAGTTATAATCGAACGATTAATCAATCCAATTTTTAACTTGCTTGTATATTCAATATTTATGGCAATATTTAAACTGTCTTAATCGACCTTTATACTTGAATATCATTCGATAATAGCATTGAAAGGTAATCGACAAAACCAAACGGTCTTTTAAGTTAATTTTGCATCTAACAGTATAGAAAGTATGCCGATTACACTTCTATGAAAACATTTAAAAGTAAGATTGACATTACTCACACAGGCCAGCGATCTGACCTGTAATTTTGATATACTGTAAAGGGAACTGCATGGATAGCATTGTGCTTGTTGCTTATCCTATCTAATTCTTTTAACCTTATCCAAAAAATTATAGAGTCAATGATCACCTTTATACATTCACTGTGCATGCTAATGATTGTCCACTTGGGTAGACTGTAGAGTACTATACTTGCTTATACTATAGAATAAGAAAGTGCTCCATTCGTTAACATTACCGAGAATATTAATTTAGTCTATTACCATCTTGAATTAAGAGTGTTCTAATGCACATTCTAATGATGGTCTACTTTAGTATGATGTAGTCTATGCTATAGGAAAAGAGACCTGGACGATTGAACATTTTGTACTACTGTACTGGACAGTGTCCAGTATCTACACAGCAGTTACCTGGTTCGATATTTTGCTAATTTCACTATAGAATCGCCATAATTATCCATGGATAACAAGAGCAAGATTCTAAATAACTTATTCAAGTACTTGCACATGATACTTGTTGGATAAAAGCTGCTTAGCCTGTTCCAACTTTTCTTCTTTTACCATAATATAATCGGTGTCGTAGGTCGAAAGAGCAAAAATGCTGACATTAGCGTCCGCTAATGGTTGTAAAATTTTGAACAAGACTCCAGTGAGGGAGAAATCGAGAGGCCCTTCTACTTTAAATATCTTCCAACGCCTTTCAGCTTGCACATCCGTAGGTACAATATCATCTTGGCAGACAATGGATAGTTCATCCGATGTTCTTGTTATAGAAATAAAGGAATGACTAATGGTAGCCCACTCAGGTATCTTGCTGTCCGCTTGCAACCGACAAACAGCCAAATTATGAGGCAATAACGATAGCGTTAAACGAGAAGACATTACTGCTGAACAAAATGGCTTACTCTAGATACTCCTTATCTATAATCTTGATTCTACTAATGCAGTATCCTTTCCTACACGTTTTGATTTAATCTTCAGTAAGATCAATTAATCTAATCTTGATTCGCTAGCATATACTGTTGTCGAGCCAAACCTAGTAGCTAGGGTGGAACTTTGAGTAAGAAAAGTTCAGTTGTATCGAGTTTTGTTCAACTTCCAACAGCAGCTCTACTCTATGGCGTTTGACTAGACCTAATCACCATATTTCACTATAGTAGTAGTAGGCACTCTAGTATTATACAGAGCTATGATCATTAATCTTAACCGGCATATAAAGTAGCAGAGCCTTATTATTCTACAATCAATATGGACGATATTGTTATGATAATTGATGAATGAATTATGCTAAAAGCGAGCATGGTATACAGTATGGGGCCGGGTAAAAGCAAGCAGGAGAAGCAGCGGCTAACTTGAACTCGATTATATAGATTAATATGGCCATGGTCGAATGGTTGAGACTTGAAAGTTAAGCAACTACTGACACTTTCGATGAGGTTTGCATTCAATAATAAACGGCCATATAAGCCATTAGTAAATATATTTTGATAGTCTATCGAATATGCTGGTATTAGTTTTTCTTTAGGCCGAACAATAAATTCATTTTAGCCGTGTACTATCACACCCTTTAAATAGAAAGGTGTTCTAACATAGTTTGAGATGTTTTGATTCGTATGTAAATATATCAAAATAAAACTTTTATAGCCCAACTATCCAACATGGATGCCTCTTTAACCGTCCACGAAATACAACAGCATTTAAATATTGAAGCTCTGGCAAGCAGCTTTCAACTATCTAGAAAGTAGAAATGCAATGATTCGTAAAATGCTTAAGCTAATTTGATAATATACACAGTAATTCGCTATCTATCTTTAATCTATTACGCTCTGCTTAACTTTCAAGTGCTTTCTTGCATTAACCTTAGCTCATGTCTCATTAACATTCGCTTGTCATACTTGGATTTACACGACATTTGAAAAAAATTGCTTCATTTTGTTTTTTTGAATTTCTCCTGTTTTCATAATATTGAATAGGTTAACAATCAGCTTTACTTAATTTACGTTATATTATAGTTAAACACTTGAGTAATAAACCCTACTTTTATTGTACTGCATGCATTTTAATATTTTGCTTTCCTACGCCTTCTTTCAACTTCTTCTCCTACCTTCGTAAAAGATATCAAGCCTTTCACAGAAGTAAATCAGTGAGCTGGAGTACACGAATAAAACAAGAATCAGTTATAGACTTCTAGTATTTTAATTCATACGACACGTTAGCGAAAAAGAAATTACGGTGTGAGTTACTTTTGTTTGGGTGTATCGCTGCAAATTAAAACTTAGCACTGAATGGATTGGTATACTTATAAGTGGCCCAAGACTCGACTATTTTAACTCCTGATTGTCTTAAAATTACTTTAAGCTGTATTCAAACTCCTTTTACGTCATGTTGCTTAATGGCAGAATAATTTAATATGGAAAAGGACAGGATGATGGATATGGATTAATATATTACGGTTTGATTTAAATTATGCTTGGTATAATATAACCGGCATTACAAGAACAACATTAAATCTATCACCGTTTAGCCCAGCTAACGTTTGTTAGCAATGTAGAACAGAAATTAGAAATAATATGGTATACTCGAAAATTGAACAGAAACACTAATCAAAGGTTCTACACTATATGCATGCAATGTCGCAAAATATAACTTTTGCTAATAAACTTTTAGAAACAAACTGTAAAAATCTTGATATTTTCAATTATAGTAATGGCAGTGCTTGAGATCAAGTCCTTAGCGATATTAAGATTAGAGCTCTTGCAGACTACTTCACAACCATCATGAACTAAAACGATATGATCGGATATTATGTAAATAATTGCCATAGATACCGCTCGCGATACTAATTCCATCCGGTAATGATATTTCCGTTAGGTAAATGCTTACTTAATAGCTCCAATTATTATCTTATGATGAGACCGATTGCTTCAACCAGTGGCTTTAGTGAGAATATAATACTGGCGGATTGAAAACGTGCCTATTTAAATTTGTGCAATCTTCATAACAACCAGTAAACGCATATAGACCAACACAACAAAAAACAATCGGTGTAATTATACTTTACTAATATGCATTCAACCATAATAATATTTATAAAATTTTCTACGCAATTCAAAAATAACAAGCCAAGAAGCGTTTTTGTTGAGCGTAGCTAATATTATAAGGTAGCAAGTTAAATCAAACAGCAAACATCAGGATTACACAACGGCTTGTGGATAGCCACTATGTCACAAAGAAATTCAATTCTTTTTTAATAACTTATAATCAAATATTGTGTATCACTCATTGAAATTGATTTAATACAGTATTAACAACATTTAAAATAATGTAAAAACGGTCGAATATTAAACTTGTGGACATCAATTATTATCCCTGGTTGAGTGATTTATCCTTCATATACTTTTATGAACTCCAATCACTACATACCTTATTAAAAATTATTCAGTTTCTTTTAATAATGTAATGTAAAGGAAAACTTTAGCGTCATTGTAGACAATCATTCTTTTGCTATTACCGAACTGGATTGAAAGAGGGATACCGATCTGTGCGGATTTTATTACCGGTAAGTATTTTTCTTGAATGAAATCATAGAGTTCAAGTTGGTTCTTTTTGCCAATAATAATATACTCTTTATGACTAATCCACGATTTATTGCCATGCTCTTTTCGTGACTTCGGAAAACAGTATTTTCCTTTCATAACTTGAAAAATTATATTTCCATTTTTGTCGTATACCTATAAATGGGGATAAAATTCACAGATTTTTACATTATTTTCTCTCCGCTCCTATTATTGTTCTAAGTATGTTAGATAAGAATCAATACCGATAAATCAGATTCATGGCGAAGTAATAATATATGATCAGAATATGGATAAGTTTGAACAAGTTCTTTTTCGTCATTTTCAATGCGATAAAATTCTATCTGATCGATTCCATTTTCTATTTCTTGCTAAATACATTTCAGTAGAAACATTTAAACTTGTGCAGCACTTACTACTTACACATGTATTAGGTCTAAAGTATAGCTAAATTGTATCTCTAAACTAATATCAAGTTGTTAACACACTCGCACCTTTCTTTCTATATCAACATGCCAAGTTCTGAAATCTTCTTGATAGACAATATAATGAAAAAAGGTGCAGGAGGTTTTAGTCTCCTGGAAATTCAATTTGCAAATTGCAATTGCTGAAACGCAGGAGATATCATATGATAGCATAGGGTAATATAACAGATCCGTTTCTAAGTTACCAATTTTAGTAAGCTAAAATAAACAGATAATGAAATTTGATTACAAATTTTCTAGTAGATTAATGTTCTTTACTCAATGAAAGATCAAAACAATCAACCAATTTCTAGATGAGCTGGTCTATAAATCTCTGTCTGCTATCAATAACCAAACTAGATCGTATCTAATATCTTATGATATTTATATGATGTAAATCAACTAATAAGGGTTTATGTCGGCCGCAGGAGAATCCGAATTAGTCTGAATCTCTGATGAATTACCATATAGCTTTTACTGTCTGGCGTATATGAAAGCACCAAATCGTCGGAAAAATAACGAACGTCACAGTGACTACTAGACTCATGACGGTAAGCATGCAAAATTTCTCCATTACAGAAATCAAATAGCCATATGATAAATTTTATCGCAGTGCTTACGTCCTAAGAAAGAATAAAGAAGCCAGTAAGATTTTGCCTAGCATGATTCAACAATTATTTCATACTAATATCAACGACGGGTACGATATTTAATGACGAATAATTTTTGCAGATCGATGAAACCTAAACTCTTCCATATCGCTAGAGCGTATTTTGAGCTATTTGTATACAAAGCATACATCATGTAGGAGACTTTTCTAAGCGTAATATTAGTGTATTATGCTATTTGATGTACTGCTACCTTGGCGAAGTAGTTAGAATTTACATTGTACGTACAGTAAATAATATTAAAATTATAGATATTATTTCAATTTGATGCTCCTCAATGCAACAACTATGGTCTATTTTTTTGGTAGGGTATACTATATTAAGTTGATATTTGCACATTAAAGCAAAGACATTTAAGGATAAGACTTACATACTACTGTTAATTGCAAGCGATTTAACAAGAGCTTACTTCAATTATTAAAATTTCGGTAACTCAACAAAGAGGCATTAACTTACATTTTGATTTATAGATGTTATGACAATCAACTGATGATTATCTTTTCTATATCTGCAAGTAGTTTGCCAAGGAACCCAATGAGAACATTCAAAGTCTAAGTTACAGCTCCAGAATGTAGTTTTTATATCTTTTATATTTTTTACCTACATCCAATGTTACTGTTAGTCTTTTACTGAACTAAATTTATACGTATCTTTTCGTACTATCTAATCATAATTTATACGAAAACTCACCGTAATGGACAAATGCTTCTTCATTAAATCTAACTTATGAGTGCGTATACCAAATTGATTGTGTTCGCAATCAGGGAAATCATGCATAATAACGATAGAATTGCAATCTGCTAATAGCTCACAAGATACATTCTCAGGATCATGAGAATTTATATCAAGCGTTACTTGATTGGTAAGCTTCAAAGATTCACCTTCATATGTCTATAGAAATTAGAACGATTTCTTCGTAAGTTAATCCTTTACGATGATATATTAAAAAGGCTGAAGAAGAAGCTTATACTAAATGAAGACTTGTTATATTAGCCAATAGCAGCTAAAATACGTTATGTAGCAAAATAACCTGAAGGAAATAAATAGACTGCTTGGAAATCACTTGCACTAAAACAGCAGCATCATCAACGAAGGCACTACTTGCACAAATGATTTTAATTTTATCTTCATCATCATATGCTGAATGAGTATTTCTTTTCTGGACGTCGAAAATATAAATTCTTTGTTCATAACTTAGCATTACTTGATCCATATTATGTACGAAAGTAAGATGATATTTCGATTCATGTTTTAGGTTAGTATGGCAGTATATGATACCGTAAGCCAAAATTTGATCTTCATTAACAGTAAAGATCTAAAATTTTAATGAAATAAATCTTTTAAGCTATTATTATATGGAACGATTAGCATTATATCTTGGATCTAGTTAGCTACCTGTATCCTGTCTTCAACAACTTCTGCAATGGATTGTCTATCTTGGGACAGGTATATGGTATTAAAAAACCTGGGTTGCATTTGATAGTATAACGTATCTATTTCTCCTGTTAAATCAATATCACTATGTTTGGTTGCTTTTAAATATAAGCTATGATAAAATTGATGTGATGAATCTTTTCCTACGATGCAATCTAGTAGAAAAAAGCGATGGTTTAGAACATGGAAACATCCACGTAAACTTCTTTTGTTGAACTGATTTAAATGTTTAAAGCGTATCGTTAGTCTTGTTTCATCTGTAACTAGTTCTTTGCCTAATTTCCATACCTATTAAATAGAAATACACATAGGTTAAATACAGGGATAAGAAAATGGTAAAATGTATAATTAATTTTGATTAATCAATCCACGATAAAATTAGCGGATGCGCTGCAGATATAGTTTCCTGTATCACTCGAGTGCCTTAGATGGATTTACTTCTAGGAAACTAGCAATAGCTTCTACTTCATTTGATTTCACGAATTAAATCCATGCTAACAGTAAAGATATCTCATTATACTGGACATTCAATTAATATTTGAAGCTTCTTTAAATTTAATGTAGAAGAGTATATGATGTACTGATATGCATAACAAATTTTGCGCGCATATAATACTATAAAAGGGAATTTAGAAATTTTAACTTAGTACTGTAGATGGTGGTATCAGGCAATATTCTGTGACTTTCTACAGTATGTTCAAGATTTTTTCTGCTATTCTATGAATATTTCTTAGTCATTAATGGAGCCCTATGCAAGATTTAACGAATAGGATCAACATAATTGGTTACGGTAATATTTACAAGACGTAACACCAATAAACAGCTAACATTAGGATGCCTGCAGCTACGAATGGTAATTAAACTTGATTAAAAGCTTAAATTTAAGGATAATCAAGATCGATTACAGTTCTGTTAGTGGGTACTTTTGTCAATAATAACGTATAAATGAAATCAAGTTACAGCCACTTTCCAGATATGATCTTAATAAATCGCTAACATTGAAATGCCTGTAACCCAATTAGTCATCTTAATCACTTACACAAAATTCAATCTTCGAACATTTGAAATAATTGCCAGTGAGTTGCGATTTGATATTGTCGTAATTAGCGTAGCAAGCTAATTTGTTGGGCTGATATGCTCGAGAATAATGACCCCATACCAAAATAGAGTTATCATTATTAACAAATTGACAAACTTGAACCGTTGAGTGACTTAAAGCACGCCATTTTTTCGTCATTGAAATATAAAGTTTATGCTGATCGATCTTCCAGATCTAGATACAACATGTATTGGATATTAAATATGGTAACTGAGAATAGAGCTCAGCTGAATTTAAATCAGATTTTTTGATACTATGAACATTAATTACTGCTTTTGTCTGTTAACTGCTAAAAATTCATGGTAATGTTGATACTATAATGGGGTAGTTACAAGTAGAGTAATTAATTTTTATTTTACTCCTTAATGGTTAATCCTGTAGTTTAGAAGCAAATCGAAGGAGTTCTAGATTACACCTTACCGAAATATAATTATTGTGCCATGAAGCGATAAGTGAATTGTTGCTTACTGGAAATTCCATCTCATTACATTGGTGATTATCACGAATCCCATCTACCGTAATAAATTTCATTCCCGTATTGCAATCAATGTGCCAGACTTGCCAGAGTTTTAAATTGTCAGCCTACGTTAATGCAGAATCGAAAATAACTTGGTTCTTAAAATAATCGGGTTTCGACCGTCAGTTAAAGGAATTAAATATTAACTGTCTAAAATTCAAATCTGAATCCTGTCACTTATACTATTTGCTTTTACATAAAATTTAGAAGATTTTAACCCTTGTAAATATCAATTTATCACTGTATTATTAATTCATAGAAGACAATTACAAGTTGCATTATTGATAATGAAAAAAGTAGAAATGTATTGTCGTTAGTTTAATACATTTTATTGGTAGTTACTGAATTATAACGTCGTCAAAAGATCTACTTACGTATGCAATCATTTTGCCATCCGATGAAATTTTTACTATGCATACACTCGAAGTGACAAATAATTTTGTCCCAGTTTCCACGTTCATAACAATCTTGATGTAAGATATTAGTTTTAAATATCAAAGGCAGCATTTCTAAACATAATGTCTCTTTACTCGTATCTAAGAAGCATCTTACCTGAGTATATCTATCAGTCATATTTGTAACTACCATTCTAAAAGGACCCAACTTAGGATTACAACAACTAAAAGTCATTATACGTTCTATATTATCAGCAGTAATTGTTCTCGTGCAATATTTTGCACGTATTTTGGCTAAAGAACTGCATTAGAAATATAAAAAGCATTCAGATATTTGCCCTACTACATCCGGATCGTAATCAGTATTTGCATTTCTTTGAGCAAAAAAAATTGCGGACGAAATAAAACTTACACTATTTCATAATATTGAAATTTAGAATTGTTTGCGACTCTTTCTTTTGCGATTTGGATTGCCTTTGCATACCAACATTGATGTGGCTGCTGGTATTGCAAAATAAACTGAATAAGGTCATTAAATTTTATGTCAAAATACCCTTGATAGCGAATAAGGAATTGATAGAAAGGAATTATTTCCTGCCAATCCTGAATAATATATAAGAATTGCACCATTAGAATCCTGAACGTAGGTATTTTTTCATGCTTAAATATGCATACGTAATTTTAATATAATAATTACCTGTGCTGATATTTTGTCTCTAATATTTACAAAATCTTCCAAGATGACAGATAAATTGTGATGAGCATTCACTTTACAATCAAGCCATCGCAAATTAGTTATAAGCGATTTTACTGATTTAAATTTGTTTGCTGCTATCTCATGATTTACAAGATAATGATAGATATAGCCATCATTTGGCAATTCGTGCCAGTTTCCATGACATTGTAATTCTAGCTCATCTAAAAGCAAAGAATGACAATCGGGCTTATAAGACTGGATATTTTGAACGTATTTAAACGCGTCTTCGTCGATATTGCAGCAATTCCTAAAATAAAGATATATCCATGTGAATTAATCATTTATCTTTATGGCATAAATTTATAAACCAAGTTAGTAATTATAAGTTGTACTGTTCGTTATCCAGGAAGTATAATAATCCCAAAAATGAACATTCTGCGGTGCGTGTTCAGAAAGTAAAATTTAACTGTCAAAACAAATATGGCTTTAACTTCTGTCCAATCCTGCCTAGTTTAGCGGTATTTTATGGTCACGATAGCTACGTAAAATTTTCAACTCAGGAAATGCAAACTGCCGGGCCTTTAGATTAAAATTGATATTTTTAAACCGCCTTACGGACAAATTTATTAATTATCATTCGCATTTAAACTAAACCTAGCCTGCTTTTCCATAGCTTTACTGAAAACTTCCATTCTATAAGTGACATATATGCTTATAAATAGGATCTAATTTTACTAATATCACTTTTCTCACTGGTTGACCTCAAGTTTAATCGTAAATAGAGCATATATACTAAGAAAATAACTTAACTGGTACATATTAAGAATGGTATTATTGGGATCATCTAGACAATTGATTGAAAATAAGTTACTTTAACGGTGGCGTTGCTGGAAATATTACAGCTGTTATTACTATATAGTAAAACATGATTTTAATATCATAAGATGCTAGTAATCACGGTAACAAATGGATGAATTTAGAAAAAATATCCAAAAATTTAACCCTTCTACTTTAGGTATTTTCTGTGAAACAAATTTTTGTAGTTGCAAATAACAGCATATAGTGTTTGCAGGGCTTATTTATACACAGCTTGAATTTCAGTCATTGGCTAGCAATAAAATAGGATTATTTACGGGGAGAAATTTCATTACTGTTATGTTATAAATCGACGTCATATTTTAGTCAATGCTGCTGTATGAATTAAATAATCGTACTTATACTGAATGATCAAATATTGGACCTAGCTATATTGGGATGAGACCGATCATGGGCCATTCCTATTCTTAGAACTAAAAGGATATTCGATTTTTTACCTTTCGTTTTTCTTGGACAAGGTTAGTAAGCCTACTTTGGCTAAATATTGTAGTATATCCATCGAAAAAATGAAATCTTGCTGCCACAATACCATAATTAATGTTACCGGAATACCAGTTGCCCTTAAAAAAACTCCTAACTTAATGAAGGGATTTTGATAAAATAAATCCAATGACTGGATTCGATTCTTGACTTCCCGATTTTGTATTGCAATTAGTTCTTCTACTTTGATGTTCGCTACATATCCAATTGGTAGTCGAGCACCACTGGAATCATGCTGCATTTTTAGTGCATGATATTGTGGAGAATTGAAAGAAGTTAAATTAAGGTCAGCTAGGGGTTTGATACAGCTGTCAAGCGAGAAATTTTGATAGCTGTCTTCTTTCCAACATGCTATAATTGAAGAAAAAGTAGACAAATGCATAGGTGAATTTATTAGTATTTTGTTAATATCTCTCATAATAATACCAGTATTGTATTGGCACGATGATAAGATAGCAATAAATGAGTGCAGTGTACTATCGAAAATACTTTAAGTTTTACAGTAGCTCCAGAAAGTCGATGGAAAGACATTATTGCCAATACCTCTTGAATGCAATTAGTATTTTAATTATTGTTACTTTACACCTTCATTTCAATATTTATAATCACATGTTTATTACATTGGATATACCTGGTGAGCTGGCCATATCATGCAAAGTGCGTCCAATCTCTGCCACATTTCGATCGTATTCGCAGCACAATAAATCGCAAAATGTCATAAAATTAGTTTCATTTCTTTCTTTTCGTAAAATCTGACAGAATAATTGATTCTTTTCCTGTCTGCAGTTTTTACGCTTTATTCTTGCCGCATGTTTTTTCAAGATAATTTTATTCATTACAAGACGTGATAATAAATGTTCGATAGGAATAATTTTACAAAATGCATCATTGTCATGAAAATATTGAATGGTAGAGCGGATATTTTTATGCGTAGCCATTTCTAGATAGCAAGACTGTTCTACAAAATTGATTTCAATTATGGTGTTGCTATCATAAGACAGTAGACAACTAGACGATATTATTAGCTAACTTATAAGAGGGTATCCACACAACAATTGTTCGTTGACTGTCCGTATGGGAAAGATTCCAAAGGTGTTAAATCTGGAATAATTAATTAAAATGCTAAATCTTTGCACCATGCAATAGAGCATTGGCTCGGCTATACTCAATTCCTAGTGAGAGCTTTCAAGATGAAGACTCAATCATACCTTATCAACTACTAATACTGTATATGATTTATAGCTAGAATGATGTACAGGTATGATGGTTGATTCAGGCATCAATTTGTCGGAATGTGCATTATTTATCACACTTCTTCGATTTATGGTAAGGATGATGTACTATATTTAGTTATAAACTAGTACAAATTCACGTCGCTTTGCTGACGGTTTACGATAATGTACTTATTTTTTAATAATTAACAGATAGTATTGCCATTCGACATTATTTATATCCCGGTAATAGCCAGGCACTACTATATTCACAGCTATGCTTCTAGAATACTACTTTTTAATAATGCATTCACGGATGAAATGCTATATTAAGATTAGTTAATGGTCCAAAGCACATGATGATAATTAATGTACGGTGATGGACATACCAAGTTAAGATTAGCAGGTACTGTAAGATATCGACAGTGCGGTACAATGTCCTTAGTACTGTGATCAATTCTATATCAATTTTCATCAGAATATTAATTGAAATCAAAATTTAAAGGCCCAGTGGCCACCCTTAACGATGTAACGAATACTATTTCAATAATCAGTACTCTGCAGAAATGACTACCTTAGAGCTATTCGTTTTACATGAAGAAATCTTGAGGTAAAAAGTACTGTAAGAATCTTCTACATAATCAGAGTCATCTAACAGTACTATAAATGACCCCCGCACTGCTCGTTTCAAGGAAGGATGGGTGGTATTATCACGGAATATGTACAATATTTTATCACACTTCTTTATTTTATGTATGCAGTGAAGCATCAATTGGTGCATTTAATTATTATACTGAATATTGGACGATTTTACGCCATGAAAAATAGAGCTCAAAATATTCATACATAGGGTTATTTAACATAGATAGTTGCCAGTCATTTATATTCCCCTACCGATATACTATACTGTACAGTACTCTACAATTCCATTAAATCAGAGTGTGTCCCCAAGCAGTTAACCTACGGCTATATCTGCAAGTTCGGACTCAATACATGACCTCAAGCTCTCATCTTTCAGCCTACAATATTATTAGTATTAGTAAATTGAGTTTGGTCTAGATTCAACTATTGATATGCTCTGTGTTATCATCACCTTTATAAATACCCATGTCTTCCTGTAGTTAATCTATAGCTAGCATCAAGCTGGAACAGGATGCAGGCAAAATAACAGACTTCCAAATCCTTGATCTTGAAGTTTTCTTCCAATATTGACGTAAAATATCAGAGTGTCTGTCTAGTAGCTAATCTTCAGCTAATTACAAATTAAGATCGTCTACCTGGTCTTAAAAGTCCGGCTTTTCAGGTTGTAACATTCTCATTATCAATTGCTCAAATCTGGCCGCAGCTATTTAGTTTTACCTCAAATATCGATATACTCTATCTCATCACCTGTGCAAATGCACATTGTCTCCATGTAGTTAATCTATAGCTATGTTCAAGCTAGGGCAGGATGCGGGCAAAATATCAGACTTTCAAGTCCTCATTTTTCAAGTTGTTGTATCCAATATTGACATAAAATATTATAGCATCTGTCCGATACCAGTTGATCTTTATAGCTAATTGCAAATCTAAAATCGTCTACCTGGTCTCAAAAGTCCAACTTTTCAGGTTAAATATTCTCATTTATCAATTTCTCAAATCTGGCAGCTGCTATTTAGTTTTACCTCAAGTATTGATAAGTGCAAATACACGTTGTCTCCATATAGTTAATCTATAGCCATCTTATAACTAGAATAGGAAGGAGGCAGGCAAAATATCAGACCTCGAAATCCTCATTTTTTTTAAGTTTTTCATCCAATATTGGCATAAAATATCATAGTATCTGTGCAATACTAGTTGATCTTCAGCTAATTGCAAACTTGGATCGTCTATCTGGTCCCCAAAGTATGACTTTCCAAGTTATAACATTCTCATTTATCAATTTCTTAAATCTGGTAGCAGCTATTTGGTTTGACCTCAAATATCGATATACTCTATGCCATCACCTGTGCAAATGCACATTGTCTCCGTATAATTAATCTATAGCTGCCTTCAAACTAGGATAGCATGCAGGCACAATGCCAGACCTCTAAATCCTCATTTTAAAAAATTTTCCTCCAATTTTGATATAAAATATCCTAGTATTTGTCCAATAGTAGCTGATTTTCAGCTAATTGCAAAACTAAGATCGTCTACCTGGTCTTAAAAGTCTAACTTTCAGGTTTTATCAATTTCTCAAATCCAGCAGCAGCTATTTAGTTGAACCTTAGATATATATTGATATACTCTACGTATCCTGTGCAAATCCATATTGTCTCCATATCGTTAATCTATAGCCATATTCCAACTATAAGATGCAGGCAAAAATACCAGACCCTTAAATCCTCATTTTTTTAAGTTTTTCATCCAATATTGATGTAAAATATCATAGTATCTGTCCAATAGCAGCTGATCTTCAGCTAACTGCAAACTAGGATTACCTACCTGATCTCAAAAGTCTGACTTTTCAGCTTATAATATTCTCATTTATCAATTACTCGAATCTTTTCAGCAGCCATTTAGGTTTGCCTATGTAGAAGCTGAACTATCGCTACCCAAACCATAACCTTCTCCGGGTGGAACCCCATTGTAATATAGCGTTAAACAATTTGGACTCACGTTACAACTGTACGATACCCTATACAGCTGCAAGTATTGGTTCATTCAGTTATATATTTGCAAGTGGTAAAACTAGCACAGACATTTAACGCATGCGTAACAGTAAACGAATCCAAAATGGCTGAGCAAGAAAGTGGCCATAACTCGAGTGAGAGCAGCGATGAAGACGATCCTGTTGTTAAAGAGGTATAAAATTGACTTTTTCCATCATCCTACTAGTTAATCTAGATACTACTATCATGGAAAAGTTCTTGAAAGGCAATGAAAGCTTATTAATTGTGAACATGAATAAGAATAAAGTTCATGTTGTGCTTTTCTTCATAGATCGACGTCTACTTGTCTCATCATTTAAAGGATAATTTATACCTGATGATGGTAAGCTGATAGCTGTAATGAAATGAGCCTGTTAATAATATCATGAAGACAGATCTTGATTAGTATCGATAAAGTCTGCTAGCATGATTATTAATGAATAGAATACTACAATGGAAGGATGATGAGTTATCCCGTTCAATTCATTCCTGACGTTGTGGAGTCTTCATTCCTTGTCATTGCAGACTTGAGTTAATAATCTTCTACTGTAGCATTAACAAGAGCCTGGAAAAGTAGTACACCAACCATGGAGGGATGATAGGCTAATCAGATTTCTGTCCACACGGGCAACATATTAATGAAATTTAGTTGTCGACTTGTATTGAAGAGTAATCTCCATCATTACTCCAGTCAATGCCGGATTGACAAGCCTAGAGACTCGAATACGGTATAGCATTCACCTGTTTGACAATATTTCCACTAGAAATCATGTCCATTGAGGTATTGCAATATTCTATATGATAAGTGGATACCAATGATGAATTCATACTTGTAGCAAAGCTAGTATTTTCTTAATATGTATATCTTTCTACACGATTTGACGACAAAGTGAAATATTCCATTATCGTGCAAGTTAATACTTGTTAAACCTGCACAATATTAAAAATAGGCCGCGATGCATTCATAATTATTGTAGAACTTTGAACTGAAATGATACTTGGCCAGCCCGATTAATTTTATGTTATGCATTATTTTAATGACGATCGCAGTAAAGTATACTCGTTGACTATCAATTTTGAACGATACAGAACGTGAAATACATTCTATCCTATCCTTTGTGGCTGTGAATATGGTAGCCGTTTGTAAATTTGGGAGTTGCTCGTAATCGTGGTTGCAGTACAACGTGTTAGCTAATGCAACGACTTGCTTGGCTTACAACAAAATAGAGCACCAGTCATTTAAGTATAGATGAAATTCTTATAATCTGTTTCACATAATAAGTTATCGTCCTTTACGATCGCTTTTAACAGTCATTTAAGGCTCTGTTAGATAAAACTCCATCTTGCTTATAATCAATTTACTTGTTGGCGAAATCAGCAAAATATTTGCTGATCACCAGCACAATGAATTAAAATTTCGACTCGAATGATCGTCTTAAAGTATTCACAAATCATTTTTTGTAAACATAATACTGTACGATGTAGAGCAATGCATGCCTTTCTGCACTACTTACTAATCCATGATACTCTACTATGGTAATTAGAATCGACGTGAAACCACCAATTTACGTTTTGCTATGATAGTTTATTAGAACAGGTTTTTAGGAACTCAACTGAAAATTATTCGTTGTAATTGAATATTATCCATTCTAGTATCCGGTAAGGTCCACTCGGATGCCTTACGCTGACACATCATGCATGAAAGCTCGTATCAAGCCAAAACAGCAAAAGGTAAGTAGGCTTTGGCCTTGACCACGATTCTAATATCCAAAGCTTAACTCATTGTCTCGTTAATGAAACTTGTTATAGGTTGAACTAGAAGTAGCGGTCGATACTGAAAAAAATTACTGTACAAATAAAGGTGAAGATATGGCTCGAGCGGTCAATGAATCCAACTCTCTAAAAGGAAACAATCAGACTTTTTATAATAGGTTGTAACCTTTTTAGTTAAATAAGTATCTTGTTATTGCATATTTACTATTCGATTAACACAAGTATAGCATTGGTATTTAGGATGAGTATGATTGTCTATTGGTCTAAAATTAATTCATTTCGTACAATTAATTTGTCCTTAGATAATAGTAATTGCGTGATGTAGATTAAGACAGGTCCTACGGTAGCTAGCGCGGCATTGTCATGTTGATCTATTGTAATAGGTTAACTTTATTTTACAGTTCTGTCATGGATAAGCAGGTGCTAGCTTCTATGAAGGCAGAAAATAATGATCGTTATGCTGTAGGGATTATGAAAAATAGTAAGTGTTTATTTCGTTGCATAGATTACTTAAAGTTGTTTGTAATAACATCAAAAGGCCGATTATGTTGTACCTTGCATCAAGATTTAAATCAACAAGTAAGACTTTTCTATTTTTTTAATACTTAGATGCTTTACATGTAACTCCTGTGCAAGCTATGCTTCAGTTACGGCCTAGTTTTGATTATATTAATATGGCAGAAAGTGCGAACGGTACAGGAAAATTAGATAATAGCAATAGCGGCATTGTAAAATCAGATTCCGAAGAAGAGGAAGACATTAAACCGGTTACTGTATGTTCATTTTTAAATCATACTATTTGATTACCTAAGAGCATTTAGCAATCATTATATTTCATATTTGCATTATTCGCCAATTCTTAGGTTCGATATGCTGTCCCTGAGTCTGATCAAGCCAAGGCCTATCGAATTAGCTCTCACGCATATCTTGAAAAGAAGAATGCTGAAGAACAATGGATTGAAGCAGAGTTTGTGGGTCGAGATGATACCAGGGCCACTGTGGAAAGAGAGTTATTAACTAATGGAAATATGGATGAGATTACATGTGATTACGGTATATCTGCCAAGTAAGTTTTGCATTATTGCGTATAGGTACATGATTATCTTTTCTTTTAAAATCTTGGTTAGTGATGTATAAATGTAAAGATTTGTATGCACAATGTTTCATCGTAGAGGCTATTTGGATGCGTTAATGCCGCCTCCTCCAGCGGAAGTTAGGTAAAAATAGCAATCTAATATTGGCACTCTTATAATCATGCAATCATATTTCTCAAAATGTCCTGCAATATTTTTGCTATGTTATTTCGTCATAGTGTCTCGGTTAATCCCGAAAATATCTTGTCCATTACACAATTGAAAACAATGAGCTTACCAGAACAGATTAAATCGATTCTTCTCAGTGGTATGTTAAAGACTGCAATATGGTATTTATTTGCTCAGCAAAAATTTTTAAACTTTCCTTTCTAAATTTCATGCACTAATATAAAAGCGAAAGCAATGCAGTTCAGCCAGCTTGGCACTATCCTTTCAAAGCCTTCTGATATCGATGATACGGCCATTATTCAATATTTGCAACAAGTTGCAGTTCTGGTACAAGGGTGTTGGATAGTTAAAAGGTTCAGTCTTGATTTATAGAATTAATATGGCTATTTACGATTTAGCACTCTAATTGATGTGATAAATGAAATGACTAAATATGATTTTAAAAATTTAAACGAATTAGTGAACTGCTCTATCCAAAAGGAACTACTAGCCCAATTACTGGTATCCCGTCTGATATGTTGTGCTTGGCTCGAGATTATCTGGTATGTATTGTATTCCTCTGATTTTATGTTGAGATTTATTTCGTTGATGTAAATTCAATGAAATGCCTCACAAATTGTGTTATTATGCTCTTACGTACTCGAGTATAGTTGTTTACTAATATCGCAATGTATCTTGTGGCAGTTATGGAAGTTTACACAAACTCGTATAACCAGCAGGAAAGAAATATCTATGGTAGTTAAGGTACACAGTCTGCGTGATACATTACTAGATTGTACAGTATTGTATGCATAGTCATAGTAATATATTCGCATAACAAAGTCAAAGAAGTTTAGTGCTTGAAAGTAAAACTTCCGTGTAATATGCTCGTCAGCTACCTAGCGAGGATTTGAAAGAAATCATGACGCAAGTAGCCCTTCTTCGTGTCACAAAAGGTTGGGAATTTTGCCTGCCGTACGATTATCAATTTATTGAAAGGTAACGCATGAGGCACTATTGATAACTTATCGCTAGCCTTACTGTAATCCATATGTAATTTTTACAATGTAATTTAATAGGTATCCTGATGTAGCTCAGCGACAGGTACAATACTGGGAAAAGAAATACCAGCAGTAAGCTGTAGACAATTGGCGTAATAAATTTCATATATTATATTTTGTGTATAACGCTAGTAACTTCCCATTTATTATGTTCTATTTTATGTTTAACAGACTAAAATTAAGGTTAAAATTACCTACTCAACCGACTGGGGTCCAGTCAGAGACAGTACAAGATAAAAAACCGGTGATGGGTAAAGATAAGGCAATCATATCTGGCCAAGAACGTATTAAAATGGCTAAAAAACTTGCTGCGAAACATGTAAATGCAAACTCTAGTTCTGTTGACGGCCCAAGTAACAGCAAGATTAAAATTAACGTTCCCGATGGGGCAATAGCTCAGCAAAGTAATTTTAACAGTAGCGATGATATCAAAATTAAGGATGAGCCAATGGATGTGGACGAATCTGTAGCAGAGACAACTGATCGTATGAACGAGCTTAAGCAGGCGGAAAATGATGACAATAACAATACTTCAGCTGTACCAGATGAATTAATCGTTGTTGTAAAGAACTGGTTATGCGAAATCTTTGATCGTTCAATTTATAGCTTAGAAACACTAAAAAGACGGTTATTACTTTACCAAGGAAGTTAGTATGAATCATTTTTTGTCGATAATCCTGTCTAAGATAAGCCGAAATCTTACACAAGACACGTCCAGTAAGATTCATTTTGAATGATGTTGAATACAGCTTTAAAGGAGGATCATATTATGGCAAAAGGAGTTTCCGACAATACGTTAAAGAGATGTTTAAAAGAAATTGGAGTGACAGAACTAGAACATCAGGTAGAATATAATGATCTTCTTACTTTCCTACGTAGATTATATGATAAATTTCATGTCATACACCATTATCACTAATTATCGTCGTACTTACTATCAATATCGCATATTAGCCTTTATCACCAAATGAAACACCCTCAAAGTTATATGTTAAACGGAAATTAAATGAAACTAATGATAAGGTAAATGAATGACTTTAGATTATCACGTTTGTATACTTGTACTATTGTGTATTTATAATTCAGCGTTTTACTTTTAAACATCCTTCAATTATAACATTCAATGAGACGGGTATTGTTGGTTAATAATTAAATCACGGTAGTTTAAATGAATATGAAATCTTTCTAAATGCCTCTAGTATAGAGAAGTGTTGCTAGATCTATTTAAAGACAAGGCTAAACTACGCCGCAGGGAGATTGTCTTAGCTATGGTTGAAAAAACTGGCGAAGCACCAAATGATAAGCAATATCTAAAGATTGTGAAGGTATGTCATTTTTTTAGTATGGAATTAGCAGAACTTATGCTTATTAATAGACTATTGAATTAATGTTAATCATGTTACGATTTCATCTATAATATTCTGTAGGACGTCTGTGCTAATAAAGGCAGTATGTGGTTCCTTAATCCACTACAACATTAATATTACCAATTTGATGGCTTGTCTGATTGGACGATGAATGTCGCTGTCGCATAGGTATAGCTAAACGGACAATTTACGTCATTTTTGTCCCCGGCTTGCTTCAATGATTGATGGGTTAAATATGCTATTATACGGGTAGTGCATTAGGTTGAAAGCAGGACTGTGACTTGAATTTAAGTAATGTTTTATATTTAAAGATGCTCGACAATACATTGTAGCTGTGTTGGACTCCTAAATGACTGAAGCAGTCATAGACTCATAGATTGACATCGTCTATATTGTAAATGCAATTTCCAGATGTTTTTGAAAATTTTTTTGTATAACTTGAGTGATTTTCTAGTAAATCAGCTAATTTATTGACTGTCGACAAACTTCAGGATGATGAATGTACTGTACGTACTGAACGTAAATCAATGCATGTCAATTTTTTACTAAAGTGAAGTGTAGTAAAAACTGAAAGATTATAATACCTTTGCAATGATGTTGTGTTGGATCGTTATTAAAATATTTTTATGCAAGCACTCGATGCAATAACCAAATGGTTGGTTTGGATATTTATTGCATATCCGATGGATTGACAATCAGCAATCGACACATCATACAACGGCGTATTTATGGATAGTTGAAAATGGAAAAAAAAGTAAAGCATGAAGTGATGATGTAGAAAAATTGCATGCATGATACAGTCTCACTATGCAGCAACATATCCCTCTGTATATAATCCATAGTAATGAACGCATTTCAGCCTCCATAAGAAATTTGTGCAGCAAATGTATGTAGCCATTTGATGTTAAAAATTAGAGCAGTACAGTTATGGATGAAAATCTAGTCAGTTTATAAAATTGATTTAGCATAATAAATTTCGATAAATACAAGATAACAGTTTATATCTGCTAGTATATCACACTAAGCCTATCTATGAACGCGTAGTGTGTATGACATTATTCGATGACAATGCTTCCACCAGCAGTTTCTAAAGTCTTTTTCAGCTGCTCTGCTTCTTCCTTGGAAATGTTTTTCTTGATTACTTGAGGTGTGCTTTCGACAAATTTTTTGGCCTAACAATGAATACAATGCGAATGGTAGGTCAGCAGGATTGTATAAAAGGGAATGCTATGATTATATAATGACCGTGTACTGCGTAAGATAGAACACATATACCTTCGAGGGCTATTTAATAATACTAAGGAAGAGTATGTCATACCTGGACTAAATTCATTCCATCGACTAGAGCTTTAATTTCCTTAATTAGTTTAACTTTTGAGGCATCATCAAATTTCATTAATTTGACAGTAAATTCAGTCTGTACTTCCTCCTCTTCAGCAGGTTCTTGCTGTAGAAATGATTGAAAGGAATATTACTGATTTTGATGTAATATACGAGTATACGTGTATGTATATACATATCCCTTGGGAAGTCATGATGTGATACATTAAAGTTATACTAAGCATCGACGTCAAGTCGAGATAGAACATACCGAAGCAGCTGGTGCAGCTTGTGGCATAGCAGCCATTGCCATCGGTGCATCGCTGATATTCAGGCGGGCCTATGGAGTTTTGATAAAATAACATTTTACTCAGCGATGATTACGTTCACGGATAGAGTTATGGTTTAGGGTCTTTACTACACGTTTTTTACTTATTTAACCATGTACCTTTAATAATTCGTTGAGATCGGCCACTTCTAATATCGTCAATTGCGAGATATTATCGACTATATTAACAATCTTTTCTGGATATTCTTTTGGCTGATCATCCGCCGATGGTTTAGGCATCGTTTGGCAATTCCTCGAGGCTACTATAATACAAGCATTGGGTGCTCTTTGTGCAAGTACCCTAAATGAATAGAAATGATTCCTACGTTAGCTTCAAGGCGGATCAATTTCACTTTGATTGAATAAAACTAGCCATAGCAGTCATGACGTTCCAGTCCAGTATTGTATAGGATGATTGCAAGGAAGTTGATAACAAAAAGAAGACATTATGTGTCGATCTCGTTGTACTGTCTACTGTAATAGTATTGGCGCTGACACCATGATCCTGAAATCACTGTCATAACTAGTAGAATTGAATCCAATTAGTCCGCTATCATCGTTTCCGACAGTCGTGGTCAAATATGATCGAGACCAATTTGAATTCCGTCAATTGGTGTGGATTGCGTAGGTCGAAGCAGCTATTGCGTGTGCTATGACTTGAGCGTAGCTCGTGGATCGAAAGAGATTACATTACTGTCTGTACAGTACTGTGTAATAACCAGTACACTTATGTTGTAGTGGTGAACTATTGCACTCATCATTGCAGTCTCCACTAGCATGATCGAATGGAATAAGTTATGGTTTACGTCGATCGCTGGTGAGTTATTGTTGGTGGCGTTGAAAGCAGCAATGTGCTCGATTAAACGACTTTTAGCTGGACTTGAAGTAGTATGCGATCAAGTTATCATGATTAGCGTATTGGTGATTGGCAATAGTAGTATTAATACGTTATTGCATGGTTTCATGATATGATTGAGCAAACCTGTACATCGATGAGGATTGTGGTAGAAAATGAGCAATTCTTCTCAACGAGGTCATGGCTACCATTTTGTTTGAAGCCTTCTGTCCTTGCACAACGTGATTGCTTTTGGACTGGCCTTTCCTCCTACAGTCCATTCCAGTCCAGTCCAGTCTACTGTGTACTGTAGTATGCAACATGGGGTACTGTAGGGTGGACCGGTTGGACGTTTGCTGCAGACTGCACTTTCCAGTACAGTATGCGTAAGCTGTACTGACCAGTGTCGTGCCAGCAGTATAGCACATGGAGCTGTCGTTCTTCCGTACTCTCTCTTGGTACTGTACAGTGTACACTGTACACTGTAGAGTACAGGGCCCAAAATGGCGAACTCTACAGTACTGTACGTCGATACACAGTACTGTACACTATATACTGTACACTGTAGTACAGTACAGGTTTTGCTACAGTGTTTGAAGTTGATACTGTACCACATAGACTGTACACTGTAGAATACAGGACCCAAAATGGCGGACTGTACACTGTACACTACTGTATACTGTAGTACTGTACTGTACTGTACAGTATACTGTAGGTTTTGCTACAGTGTTTGAAGCTAATACTGTACCAAATACTGTAGACTGTACACTGTACTGTACAGTAGAATACAGGACCCAAAATGGCGGACTGTACACTGTACACTATACTGTACAGTATTACTGTACTGTACGTACTGTTCAGGTTTTGCTACAGTGTTTGAAGTTGATACTGTATCAAATAGACTGTACACTACTGTCTGCCAAGTTACACCGGTATTGGTGTAGTCTACTGTACAGTTGAGACCCTTCAAAATAAGTGTACAGGGTACCTAGTTTTACACGAAATTTAGCATTTTTTCGTAGCAACACATTCCGTACACCCTGTACAGTGTAGAAATTCTTTTTTACAACTGGACAGATTGTGCTTCGTCAAGTTATCCCTTGTATCATCGACTACTAGAGTAGAAAAAGACCAGACAAGAAGACCAAGGAAGACCTTCTTCTACAGTACTGTACAGTACAATAGTGTAACACTAATGTACTGTACGCACAGTACTGTAGGGAACTCCACTTCAATCTCGCGTAGACCACGTGATTTCCACCTCGCAGACACTGACGCGCAAGCAGCAGCAAACCAGTACTGCGTCTGACTCGATCAGCTCTGACTCTACTGCACTGTCGTCCCTCAGTGAGCACGTACCGCGAGCGCGTACGTGCTACTGGAGACACAGACCCGCTATCGTTGACGTCATAGGACGTAGGAACGACTGCCCCCCCCCTTCAATCTTTCCATCCATTTGCCAAGCTATGTCGGAAGCCTTGGAAAGCCATTTTCTCCATGATTGTTGACAAGCATTAAGAGAGAGCAAGCAAGATGGTCAAATTGAATGTGAAACGAGGCGAGCAATCTCCTTTAATGCACTCTCACCTTCAAAACGTAAGTGATTTGCTATCTTCTCTCGCTAGGAGACGTAGCTAGTTTACTTCAAGTGCAAGGTTGGTTGGGTCCAACTTCAATCACAACATTACCATGACGATCCATTCAGTCGATAGGCAATTGGAGTCTTTTCAGTAGGATCCCATCTTTATGCTAGGTAGGAGTAAGCATGGATGGGGCGAATGAGCATCTAAGACATCCAAGAGGATTGTATATCATTGACATGAAACCAATAGAGGATAGTTTATTGTTGTTGGTGTATCTACGATAAAGAACCAATACGATCGATCGATCGACAAGGCAATAGTCAACTTGGTCATGCATCCTGGACGAGAAGAGGAGAATCATCTTGTTCAACATTGCCAATACTTTGTTTCTATTAAATCGAAAATACACTTGCAGATTCTGTCTATCGACCACTTGAAAACAAAATTTTCTCTTGCCAACATACTTTTTTATCCACCACGGTACAGTAGTTTGCTATTTTCTACCAGTCGCAAGTAACCATGCTATGAAATAAAAATTAAAAAATCAACGTAAACACTTGATTATAATGATCATAGCATCGTTATTGAACGATGGTGCTATGGATCGTACCTAGATTCAATCTGTGAATTAGTCGGTAAGACCAGTATCGCTTGAACATTATTTTTGTCTATCCTATTCCACCATGGATATACGAGCGTAGACCTGATTACAACGATAACTTGTACTGGTCCTTCATAATTCTTTCCTTTCATCGATAGTATACTAAATCTGAAAATGAAGTTGAAATGATTACGCCAAATAGGACATGGCCAACGATTCATACCGCAACAGTGTAGAATGGAATAAAAACTCTTGAGCGCACATGTCTGATCGAATAATAAACTTCTTGATGGACCGTAGAATCAACGACTATAAATTTCAAATGATAGCGAAAAGAACATCAGGTTGATGTCCTTCATCAGTCCAATCAATGTCATGGAAAATAAACTCTTGAATATACGAGCGTACATACGCATCTAATTCATTTATCGATAGAAACATTCAGAGATAATAAACGCTTCTAAACTTTATGGTATTGACTGTGAGTCAAGTGATTGCCATCATCTCTTCTTTGACAGCATGCCATAGGTATGAGCTACTTTGATCTATATTAGTATCTTATTTCCCATAATTGGAGTGAATAAGGCAAACACATTTCTATGTTCAACTTGAATCATTTACTTCGAGTAAAGCAATGTCGTTATATCTTATACAAGATGGACTTCTAGTAAAACACTTGTGCGCTTTTAATTGGTTTTCTAAACTTAAGAGATCGATCAACGCATACACTTATACGCAGATGTACTCCTCAGCATGAATACACTTGATTCTTATGGAATGGAAAATAAAGAAGAACTGGACCATTGATAAAATTCATTAAAAGCATCCAATACTAACGCAACTGCATCACGTTCCATACAGGACAAATCTTTCCCATCCATTGAATAAAACGTAAAATATCCATTTTAATGTATCAAGATTTTGCAAATTTCGAGAAGGAACTTGAACCTCTTTAAATCTTAATAGGATTAATTATATATGTAACATCATCACTACCTGAGGAGACACCATTAGTATCACTGCTGAGAAATATTGCATTACAATTACTGTACAGCCTGTACCCCCACTCTAGAAAAATCCGACAAGCTTTATATGATTTCTCAGAGTTGCTCAAGTTGTGATTGGAAAAATGGCTCCTATTCTGACAATTGTATAATAAAAAGTACAAGTGCATACAGTAAGCAAAGTAGAACAAACGCGGGTTCTACTAGTATTTATTATAATGTATAAATTAATTATTGTACTAGGTATAATGATAACAAATACACAATATTAATCCATACTCATCATCATATTGAATGACCACAAATTTATCGTATTTCATTAAGTGACGATGAAGCATGACAGCTTCTTCTCCTTTCTGCCTCGGCATGGTAGACACCACATCCTTATATCAATCCACTTATTGATACAGTATTGATGAAATTCAAAATACATCCATAAACATCAATCAAAAATTCAAATGCAAATATAAAACATGTTGCTATTATAATAACATTCTCGGTACTTTTGCTACGCAATTCACTACTTACAATTACTTATTTTGAATACCTACAGTACTCATCTATCGACGATACAAGCACCGAAATAAAGCCGGTTGTTAACAACTATTCAATAAACGTAAGTGTAATGAATTGCATTGGAATAGTTAATATAGAAGCCGTGAGCTAATGAAATAAATACGTTACGATAAAGTCAAGGCACACTTTCAATTTACAGTACTAGGAAACGATCGATAACATGCAACAATACATTGACGAACTTCAACTAATATCTATACTGTATAATTATTAGCACGCTAGTCATGCCCACCATCAAGGCTTAGATGAAATATCCAAGCAATATGAGGTAATGTATATTGTCATGGTAGGTAACAGCTTGATCAAAAGTTAAATTATAATGGAAAAGTGATGAGTGAAATTTTATCCAATTTCAGCTGCTCAGAATAACGGATATTATTGTATAAGGACATTACTTTTTAGAATTTAAAAATTCACGTTGTATATTCAACATATTCACTGCATATTAGAACTATCATGCCTAATGAAATTACCTTTTTGTCAATACTATAGAGTTTCGATTATGATAGATCGGATAATATTGAAAACTGGGAAAGAGTTTTTCAGATTCCTCCAAAGGAAGCATCTGTAAGAAACAGCACCTATAACTGAAATTTACGGCTGTAACCTACTATAGCTATATTACATCGATACTGTTTACATCGGATTAGATAGGTCTAGTTTTGGATTGTATGGGAATATACTCGTACGCGTAGATACAATAAAATAGTCTTGCAATTTAAAATTGTTTTCCACGTATTTTACGATAAATACATTACATCGACCGTATAGCATTAGGATAGATTTAGTTGCAGCAATTAATTATACTCGTATCTATACCATTAATGTGATATTGGATTCAATTTCTGGTCTTGTACTAGAACATACTCACATTTGTGATAACTTACCATTCATATATTGCGTCTATATCCTTAACACCGAGTTGAATTGCTTTAGTTTATCGATTATTTCGGAGTACAATATTTACAATAAAAGAATTTTGTGCTTGATAAATTAAATCAGAAACTTTTATAAATCTTGAATTATTATTATTACAACGTAGATATTATCATTTGTAAACATTCAAAGATGGATCATCATGTTTCTAATTGGCGTTAGCACAGCTTGCGTTGCAGCCCTAATTGACGTAGGCATCAATGCGATATCCAGTGTAAAATATTTGTGGATAACAACAGGTATACAGTCTTTACTTGCTATGATCTTTGAGAAATGATGAAATTAAAATGGTACAGCGTTTATAAGAATAACATGCGTGCTTCATCCATCTTAGCATTTACCAGGTGTTATTTCCAAGATTGCCTAGCTCAACCGTATCTAATATGGTTGGCCCTTAGCATTAGCTTGGTTTTTATAGCGGCTGCTTTGGTTGTATATTTAGAGGTAAAATTAGCAAAGTAACAGCGATGCCGCTAATTTTACTTTAATAATTTTCAAGTTACTGGCAACAGTTAAATACTGATATCAAAATGATTATGGTAGTATGCTGTAAATATTCACCCTTCCGTACCATTTATGTAGCCAGTGGCAATTGGAAGTGGTATACCTCAAATTAAATGCTTCCTTAACGGTGTGAATATTCAGCGATGTGTCCGCTTGAAGGTAGGCCTGATCATTCAGTCTAACGGGTTCTAAAGTGACATTGCACGACTACTTTTAATGTTTAAGATATTTCTTATGAAACAAATGTGATGCTTTCTTGCTAAACGTGGTATTACCGGGATTATTTTACACAGACTTTGGTCGCAAAAGCTGTTGGCGTTTTGTTTTCTGTAGCTGGAGGTCTCCCTGTTGGGAAGGTATCGTTACTAAACTGCTTAATTTTACATTACTACAAAACTGAATACTCTTAAGCATACATACAACTGACCGACTTTTTAAATATTACATGATATAGGAAGGCCCTATGATACATTCTGGAGCTGCACTGGCCGCTGCCATTTCTAATGGCAAGGTGACCATAGGAAAATGTTCTTTCAATGTAAGCATTGTGAATTACCGCCTTGATTTCGATAGCAGGCAACCATTACCATTAATCACCAATTTCTGTCGCTATGTATTTGTAGATTTTTCATTACTTTCGTTCGCCTGTGGAAAAACGTGATTTTGTATCTGCAGGTGCAGCTGCGGGTGTTTCTGCTGCTTTTGGTTCACCTGTAGGTAAGAACTCCATCCGATCTTAATCGAAGCTTATTCGCACATGATAATTTAGTATCGCCTAGGATAACCTACTAGTTGAGCAGTGCACTACAATTTTAACAGATTACAGACCACAAGTTTATGAAATAATAATATCTATTAACGATATTTATGCAACTCTCTATTGCTAAAATAAATAATGTACCTGACCCATTGCATTTACAGGTGGTGTATTATTTAGCTTAGAAGAAGGTGCCAGCTTCTGGTATCAATCAATTACGTGGAGAATTGTATGTTGAGATTAAGTAAAATTAATTTCAATTTGCACAAGTTAATTATATAGCACATCTGTTATTTGAAGCTATAATCCCGTATTGAAATATAAGAATTATATTATTGATGTCCATTTGATTGATATATTACTTGGCGGGATTTCTTGTAAATTTCGATGCAAGTAGCCACAATTAATAAGGCTCCATTATTTTTAGTTTTTTGCGTCAATGACATCAACGTTCACTTTAAACGTGATACGATCCTTCATCCATGGTATGCCATTTAAT
The DNA here is from genome assembly GCF_000150275.1 of Trichoplax adhaerens. NCBI lineage: Eukaryota > Metazoa > Placozoa > Uniplacotomia > Trichoplacea > Trichoplacidae > Trichoplax > Trichoplax adhaerens. Next base: position 234,062 of record NW_002060944.1, on the reverse strand, counting down.
TTATCTTTCCCTGGTTTACTAGATTTCGGTGACTTTAAAAAGGTATTAGCAAATAAAAACATTAAAATAATTTGTTCAGTTTAATTTTTTATTTATTTTCGAACCAAATTCAAACATTTCAGGGTGTCACTTACTACGGTTATGAGCTACCTATTTTCTTCTTAATGGGCATTGTTGGTAAATAACAAGAATAGAAAATATACTATTGCTTCTAATTATTCTTTTTCTTCGCCTTAGCTTGATTTGATCTACTATATTTTTAGGAGGATTACTTGGCGCATTATTTAATTACATAAACTATAAATTATCCTTGCATAGAATGAGGTAAGTGAATGGATAGCTCCTAATTTTTTTATTTCTAGCCCATGAATCGATAAGCAATTCACTAACCGATATTTGCGTTGTTTGTAGGAATATTCGAAAGAGCTATTTAAAATTATTGGAGGCGATCGTTGTTATCATTGTTTGCACAGCTGCTGCATTCCTGGCTGTATCGTTAAATCAAGGCTGTCAGCCAAAGTATGAAGCCATACAATCAGAACTGGAAACTTTTAATTTTACATCGGTAATTAAATGACTGTTGTATTAAGTGAGTAATTAAGAAAAATTACAACCATTTAACATTATTAACACCATTTACTTAGTTTAAGTGCGGTAATGGCGACTATAATACAATGGCGACATTGTTTTTAAATACGCCAGAGAAAGCGATTAAAAATATGTTTCACACACCACAAGGTTTGCAAAAGAATAATTTCGTAATAGTGATAAAATTGTACAAGCACTGTACATCTACCAAGACGGCAGGTTACATTATAATGAATTGTTGCATATTTCAAATCAATTATAGGTCTATACACTATACCGACATTAATTTGGTTTACAGTAATATTCTTCTTCACCGCTTGTTGGACCTATGGAGTTAATGTACCCAGCGGATTATTCGTGCCTTGTATCCTAACTGGTGCAGCGTGGGGAAGGATTTTGGGAGAACTTATTAACTTAATTCCAGGACAAGTAAGCCATGCAATTAAAGTGCTTATCACATTAAGTGTTTTTTATAATCCTATCATGTATTGCAGGAATGGTCAAGTCCGGGAAGATATGCTCTCATGGGAGCAGCGGCTATGTTAGGTAAACGTATTAGGAAATAATAATTTTGATACAAATATCCAGAACCGAAGTCTTAATTGAAAGCTTTACTGATACAGTCTTGATTTTTATGTATTTTTAGCTGGCGTTGTTAGAATGACGATTAGCATTACTGTAATTCTTGTCGAAGCTATTGGCGATATTGCGTTTGGATTACCTTTGATGGTGGTTATTTTAATTTCGAAATTAGTTGGTGATTATTTTAACGAGGTAATATGTTGTGACCATACATGTGAAAACCACTGTTACTATTGGTACTCTTACACACTTATTTTCCATCTGTAATTATTTATGTGAAATTTTATAGGGATTATATGACATTCACGTACAATTAATGAAAGTGCCTTTGCTGCCTTGGGAACCGCCAGATTTATCTGGTAGTTTGACCGTAAAGTTAGTATTGTTGGAGTGTATACAGAGTAGGGCTGTATGCTCTTCACTTCTGACGTCGTGAATTTTTTTAAAACTTACAGAGATTTAACTTGCGAATCTGTAATTACCTTACGCAAAACGGAAAGAGTAAATATGATGATTCTTGGATATGATGTATAACTTTAGTAATTACACTGTGGCTGTCCAAGCTAATAAATTTGCTTAAAACTCACAAAAGGTGGCCGATATCTACACTGTTATTAAAGATGCTGATTTGAGGCATAATGGCTACCCAGTTGTTGATGACGATGTAGTTGATAACTTGGTTAGTGCACATACCTTCATAATTGTGTTTCAGCGCAGTTTTCTTTTAAAATTGTTTTAAATTTAAATTTTTCTATCCTACTTTAATAAGACTGTTGAGGGAACTGCGGCTACCGCGAATAATACTAATGTTAAAGGAAGACTTATTGGTTTAATCTTACTTTCTGAACTCAAGACCATTTTAGAATTACAGGTTTGAAATGATGCAAATATCAACCAAGTAACTGTTGAATACTTCAATTTTTCCCACTTGGACATATAATGTATTGATATTCATCAATTATCACCATTACTAAATTATTATAATTCCCTTATTTCATTAGCTGTATAAAAGCAACCATCCCTTAAAAGACTACCGATTGAATGGGAAGGATTTCGATACCTTTAAACATTTTTACAGCAAGCACGATGATTTTTCGGTAAGACTAATATATAGTCATCAGTTATCAATGAACAATTAACTTTCACAGAGTGTGTTCAGTAAGTAATGAAAAATAGAGTATTATTTGGTTTGTAACAGTTTACTCATTTTATTTACAAGGATACTATCTGACACAGTTACTTTAATTTTATAAAAGAAATAGCTAATGTCTCTATTAGGTAACTAGAGATGTAGCATTGCTACTGTTGACTATTCGAAATAAGTACTGCTGTACAAATACTTTATAAATTCTACCTTACAGTGTGAAATCCCACCTGAAGATATGAATAAGACTATTGACTTAACCAAGTTTATGAACCCGTCCCCGTATACAGTATACGAGGTGATTTGCAAAATTGAACTTTGCTTTAACGCTATCTTAATGTTCGTATCTTTCTACATCGATCAAGATATAAATGCATAAGTATCCTGAAATTTTATTTCCTTTAGAACATGTCCTTCCCACGATTGTATAGGCTATTCCGTGGTTTGGGTCTTCGTCATATAGTCGTGATCAACAGCAAAAATCAAGTAAACAAATTTTATGTTCTATCGTAATACTGTAGTGCAGATACTTTCAAGGCATATGTATGCGCATTAATGCGTAGATTAAATTAATCTCTGACTTACGAGGCTAATTATATCGATTAGGTAATAGGAATTATCACACGTGTTGATTTGGCGCGATATCGGCATTCACAAGCTGGTGGCAAGGTTATTATGGAGAAATTAGCCATAGTATAATGAAATTTTCAGCGATATGTATATGCAAATATTAACTAGTAGATGCGTCTTTTAAAATATATTTTTGTATGTGATGAACAAATTGTAGATAAAAGGCACTGATTTACCAATATTCATAAATTTGATGTTGGTTGATTTTAATACTTGAAACTTTAATAAAAGAAATTTTCATTATTGCCTGACAATAAACAAAAATATGGGACATTTTGAAAGTTATAATAGTGTAGAAATTGCTTAACTACGTGTATAGGAATACGTTGCATTAGTCAATCTTATAATATGCAGAAAAGTGTTGTTTGCTCTCCTATTAAATACTTGATACTTCAACCTATGGAATGAAATTAATTGTATTATTCTTGGAGTCTTGTGTTATGGTATTACTTTAGGTTATACGAGCATTAATGGTATATCATCTGCGAAATCAGGTAATGCACATACTTTAATTTCAGGTAATACAGTAAATAATATTATATGAAATTTTCAAGAATGATCGGTGTAGGCCTTCGCATCTGATACTATTTAGCGTATGATCGATAACTTCAAGTATTGTATATGATGTCTACCAATGTACAGTACATAATATACAATTGCCGCTGATAATATTACTCTCGATTGCAGAGAAATAGTTGATTTTCTTGTTACAGCATACGAGTATGTTAAACTATTCGACGTTTAATAGTTAGGGAAAGAAGACCTTTAGCAAGTACAAATAATCATATCCTCCTCTTATGTGTTGAAATACATAGTGTAAATTTGATGAGCAAGTAATACGCATAGTAGTTTTACGACATCAGTTTATAAATATGCTTCAAGATACAGCGGCTGCCTAACTTACCAACCTTTAAACAGATTATAGCGTACTGACTGGTCAGACTAGTTATTAATATGCCGTAGGTTACGCAAGAGGAATCTCTTCATATCATACTAATAACTAATCGTAGCCAAGACGTACCAGATATGTAGCACGTCCCGTTACTTACAACGTCGTACTAATTAATGGTATCCGCTTTCTCCAAGACTTGATCTTGAGAAAATGATACATTCAATTATTATTACAAGAGTGCGTTAAGGTAGTGATAATCTTTAGGTTGTAGGTTATTAGTCTATCATACGTATCATTTTAATAATTAATGGTAAGAAAATGAAGCTGTCATGCAATATTGAATATCATAATATTTCGTGTTGTATTAATTTTCTTTGATATCGTGCCAATTCTAAAATGATTCAGTCATTTTCACCTAGCATTAGTATGATCTGCCGTATGCGATCATCAAGAGACTATGTTTACCTAGTTACCCCATTTATCTTTTACACTATTTTATATTAGTACCTCAATCATCCATTTGAATAAGATCCCTAGCTAATCTTTAACAAGTAGCTTATGGTTTGACAGTAGTACTATCAATTTTGTTAGATATGATCTTGATCTGATACCGTAGACAGAACCGCAAATGCTCCATTGCTTGTTGCAAAATTATTTAATGTCATTTGGCATAAATGTGCCTGTATGAAAAGGTTTTCGATTATCATTCTTAATCAGGTCTCATACATTGCATCATTTGATGTACTGTGCAATTGTGCTATGGTATGATTGCAATCCTTGAATAAAAATGGCCTGAAAGTATCGGACTACGGAAATTATAGAATTGTTTTTCGACATCATGCTTCATGTATCTAAGTATATTAGTTATCTTCGTTAACAGATTGTTTACTATCCTTTCATTGAATAACTGATTTGAATTGAAATCGATTTCGAATTTGAGCGATAAATAATATAACAGAAGACGTTGGAAAAAATTTATTACTAAAAAAGGATGATGAAGTCCAATACAATACAAACTGTGTTTGTTTAATCTGTGAATTTAATTTGATATTAACCGCACGTATTGATTGATGTGAAATAATGCTTGCTGTGGTTGTAAATTTTAAATTAAAGGCGACCTGTATGGAAAAATCAAGCTGAGGAAATACATTAACAGATAAGAACAGATATTAACAGCTTTTCCACAGGTATTATTGACATGTTGCTGTTATTGAAAGTGGTGACTAGTTTATTCATCAAATGATTGAGAATATTTCTATTAAAGTGGTTATTCCCAATATAGAGTGTTAAAAAAGTATAAAGCAGTAAAATGTACTAATAGTAACAGCTTTAGAAGGTACATAGGCTAAGATGTACAATTAAGTTTATTTAATGACTATTACGACTGTTTATGGAACATTAATATACAATTGCTATGTTTATTAATGGATTTTCCACAAAAGGTACTGAGATATTGTTATTATTGAAAATGTTAACTAATTTATTCATCAACTGATTGAAAGCAATCTCTATAGAAAGGATTATACACATGTAAAAAGCAGCCAAATGATTGATTAGATGAGTGGTAGTGAATTGAGCTAAGATAGCTAACTGTTTAGGTAGATTAATTATATGCGTTGGTCATAAAGTTGTCTGTAACGTAAAAAGTAAACCAGTGATCAGCTAGATGAGCAGTAGCGAGCTAAGATAGCTAACTGTTTAGGTAGATTATTCATGTTGATCAAAAAATTGTCTGTAGGATAAAAAGTAGACTAGTACCGATTATATCAGCACAGAAACAATGAATGAGGAAAAGATTACCTATTTTATACTATCTTCTTGTGTCGCAATCTCAGTTTTAACTAGCTAACTAATTCAATTAACTGAGCAATTTCATCCTGATACTTATTGCAGCGTGTAGTTAATTTTTGGACTTGATCACGTAATTCACGATTTTCGTACTTTAATTCTTGTAATTCTTTCTTGGTACTCTGTTGTTTATTAAAATCTTGATGTTGCCCATTAGATTTGGTCAGCTAAAAGACGAGGAAAGGAAATAATATAGAAGTAAATTAGCGATAAAGTAATGGCGTTAAAACTAATAAAACTTATTGATGATGCAAGTATATAGGTGATGGAGAACATGAGCACGGCGATATTTTGTCTTGTCATTATTCTCCTTAACATACCTGAAGGGATAATTCCGACGCTGAATTTAATTCCTTGGTTAATCGGACGACATTACGCTGAGCATCGACTAATCTCCTATGCGTTGATGCTAATTCAGCACTTAAATGATTCTTTTCCTATAATAGATAGGATGAAAGGAAATACTATTTTATATAAAAGTTAGACTTGAATTAGGATTGAGAAGTAGTTACAATTATCCTCCAACAAAAAATTGTGTATGGCGAGGGCATAAATCGTCTAATTAAACTATCGGTATTCTTATCAAGGCACCAAGTTTACGTGTATAAAAGGAAGGGTAATCTGATATTTCTGACTTGTTTAATTCTAGACTAAAAATTATTTATTGCCTTTTATCGACAGAACATTCTAATTAAATAGTTTCCTTTAAAAATGAGAAAAAAATGATTTAATTTTACCAACTAGGTTATCACAAAAATAAGAATTAATATGTTTCTTTCGCGATAGAATTTGTTCAGTTAGGCAATTATTTAGAAAGAAGAGAGGTATGATTTAATTTTACACAATCATTTAATTCAAGGTTGAAGGCTGTTATGCTCGTTTATCAATTTTGAAACATCTAACTAAACTTTCAGCGACTGCTTAGAAGAAGAGAGAGGGTAATTTAATAATCCTGCTTACTGGATTAACTCATGACTAAAATGATATATCATTATTCCTCTCGATTATGAAATGAAATGATCTGATCAAATTACTAGTATCTAGTAGAAAAAAATTAATATTTTGATACTAGTCACTCGTTTTTATTCAAACTCAAGACTAGATGTTATACCGTGCTGGTTTATTGATTTTCAAGCGCCTAGTCTAGCTATTAATAATCTTACAAAAGAAATACTAAGAGAGAGGTAATTAGACGCTATTATTTATTCATCTAAGCATAAGACTAAAAGATTGAATTATTTGATTTGTTGAGGATGGAATCTTTATCATTTTTAATATTTCGAGATTGTAACTAGGATTAAAATATTCGGTTCTTTACCTCTTCCGAGTTAGCTAATTCATCTTTCAATTTTTGTTCTTCATATTTCTGTTGGCCATTAGAATATTCCATTTTTGGGATCTGTTTGGTGGTCCGTTGGTCCCTTTCGGAATTTCTATTAATTAAAAGGTTGAAAATTAATTTTAATTTTTATAAAGATTGGACTGGCAATTATTTATCAGATGAAAATTTTGTAATAAGTATATCAACTATACGACGGACTTTAAATTGTGATAGGTTCGATCTTGATCAACGTTCCTTTCTTCTGATTGACGAATAGACAGAGTCTGTTCTTTAGTAGTCCTGGCTAAATCACTCTTGAGTCGTTCTTTTTCGGTTTTGTGTTGTTCAATGGCAGATCTAGGAATATTTGATCAAGACAATTATAAGCTGCCTCTAAATTTCTTTAGTGACTTTATAATATCAAAATATAAAAATCTATTTCGATCAAAATATAGCCCGGAATGATATGCAAATGATTATATGTCACTAGTCCATCTTATGTTATCATTAAATTGAGCCTTTAGCCAACCTCAGGAATCCAACTTCATTTTTATACACACTTAAAATAGCTTGTGTAACAGCTATAGAAAAAAGAAAGATTAAAATTATTTCATAGTTAATAGCTGAATTCTTATTACTGTCTTATCAATTTACTTCTTTACGTAACAAATACATAAGATAAATAAAATAGATCGATATGAAGGCACATGTTGGTTAAAACTAACGTGGGTCTTGACTTATTTCAAGAATAATATGTTCTAACGTTTCGGATAGTTGCCGGATACTAATTTTATTATTGGTATCATTTTGTAGACTCTAATATTCATAATTTTTAAAAGACAATTAAATTTTTTCGCTTAAAGAGATCATAAAGATTCATTTAAATGTCTTAAACCTGAATAATATCTTGTACATGAGCTAATCCTTGCAGCGACAAGAGTTCACTAATAGCTTCAGCTGCAACAAAACTACAACATATATTTTATGTTGATGATCATAAATTGAAACTAAAAGAATACACCTTTTTAGTTATGATTGCAATTTTACGTTTAATTTTATAATACAAGCATAGACTAACCCACTGTGATTAGGATCTAACGAAGTGAATAGATTAGCGTTTTGATTAACTGAAGAAGGAGTTCGTATTCTGCTGGTTGGTGAAGTAACCTCATATCCACTACGATTATTTGAAGTACTTCTCTGCAAAAATTGTTTATTACAAAATCGTAGTGAATAATTGCTAAATATATAGTTTTCTTCTATTAAATTTTGCACTTTTAGTGTAGTCGATGTCTTAAAATGGAGAACACTAATCTAAAAAGAAGAGACCTTGAACGATGCCGATAGACGTAGTGATTGTGGCGGAGTTCCGGGTAAAGATCTCGGAGGCGTATTAGCAGCAGAGGCGCTAAACTCTTTCATTTTGGATAAACCATTTAAAAATTCGTCAAAACTAAGTTTGCCATCTTTATTTACATCTAGTTCTTCGAACAGAAAGGATAACTCCTAGGAGTTGAGAAGTATTTGAAAATATTGGAATTAATAAATAGCAAGTCAACTTTACAATGCAATCTCGGATTATCTCCTATAATCTTTAACGATTTAATAGAAGATAGAGATTCTAGCAGCGATGAATAGAAATGATTCATATAAAATAACGAAATAAGTAGAAATACCTCTTCACTTAGATTTTCAATTCCGATATGCTCGCAAACTGTTTTTAACTCGCGAACATCAAGAAAACCTGCATGAACAACACTGACTTCTTCCAAGACGGCTTTTAACCTAGCCCTTTCTTCTGCCGTTGTTAATTCATCATCACTAGTGTATGATCCTGGCTCGATTAGTGTATTATTTAGCGACATGCTCCACTGTGGATAGGCTGCAGTACTCTATTTTCAATTAAAAGATGAGCTATTTAACATCATGTAAAGGATAACCTAAAGCTTTGATGTTATTTCAAATCAGATACCACAAGTCTATATTACAGTTCATAACGGTTTACTGCACATTAGTTAGGATCGTATCAAGAGCTTAATCTTGTTGTTTAAATTGTTTATTCCTCGAATCATGCCTATCGTTTATTATTAGAGTCGGATTGGGCTATTTTCATCGCTATAAAGCATTTTTTAACGCTAATTATCCATAATGCTATGTAGGATTCATTTTATCAAGGAAATCGGAATCACTATCAATAAATTGACAAACTAGCTAATGCTTGTTATTGTCTAGAAATAGTCGTGGTTTATAGATTGATGCTTTAATGAAATTTCAGTTATGTTTGTTCAATCATGATTTCTGCTAACGCTATAACTTTTACACTATGCAATTTGTTTTATTCAAATTTGGCCATTTAAAATAGAACTACAGGAGACGGGAGAAGGAGGGAGTATTTCTTGATTTTCAAGATCTGAAGTGATCGTGAATATATACATGTAGTACAATTAAATCTGAAGCATAGAAGCATTTCTAGGAATCAATTACTTCCAATTAAAAGTTATGGATAGTTTCAATAGCAATTATGCACTAAAAAAATTAAAAGAAGAATGAATAATAAAAATCATTCTGGTAGAAGAAGAAATGGAAGTAATAGTATTACAATTTTTCCAGCTGAGAATATGAAAAGGTAGCGATTAGAGACATTAACAAGGACAATAGAATGAGGATTTAAATTGAATGGACATGCTTAATATTGAAGATGGACTATTGGCAGAGATGATTCAGAAAGGATTATCTTGATCATAAATGCAGGCGCATAAACTTTACGTAGCCTATAGTCGAAGAATTAAATTTAACGACAAGTGTTTATAGGGACAAGAATTTAAAACAATATTACAATTCGTCCTCAATCTAATGGTAGTTTTAGTAACAATAGATCGACCAATATGTCAGGCTATTTTTAGTTTCCCCATCTTATCAAACTGCAACATAGTAATAAACTGGATATTTAGCAATTATTGTAGTCGCAGTCTATGAATAAATTGTAGGGAGAACGTTAATAGCTGGTATAGTTCGATAACAGCAAACTATCATGCAGCATGGTGAAGATTATAAATAGATCGTTGATGCATTTCTAGTTTAAATTTACCATCACTTACTTTTGAATCACAACAAGAATGAGCTCTTAACTTACGGGAAATATTAATTTTTCGCCCTTGGCCAATTAAAATTGAAGTTGAAATTTAATTCGCTGTTAACTTAACGAGTAGAATATTCTAATGGCTTATCGAGAAGAAGAATTAAATTAATCTAATGTATAGTAATTAGTGTTAGATTCTTTGTTTGTTAAATGTCAATACTAAATAAGGCAATCGAACGGCAATGTCACCAACTAGATACTCTCTAACCGCTTTTCTTAGCTTCTATCTCATAGCCTTCATTTTCATCCACTTAATGTTATAAGCAGAGCAGTGTCGTTAGCTTACTAAAGTAGATGAGGTTGAAAACAGTGGCTGGCATAAGCTACAAGGGTCAGCATCTTGAATGATTACTATAGTAACGGAGGTTAGCGACGCGAACTCATCGATTGCAAGATGGAAAGAATAGGTAAAGGAATAGAGAGGGCCGGAAGATAAACATTAAAATAAATAACAATTCAAGCTTAATTAATAACAATAATCATCACTATCATTAAAATAACAATTATCATGATATGCTAATCTATCCGATGCTGGATCACATGGTTTACTAGATCTCTTTAAGAACTTATTATTATACGTTTATGCTAAACTGATAGCTAATCTTGATCATAAAATACTGTAGAAGTAATGTTATCGTGCTCTTGAGCATAGAGTAAACCCATACGTTTTAGCCTAGGTTCTAATTTAAGCTTGCTAGTGTATCTAAGTAGTTTTTTTAGTTCTATTCCATTACTGTAGAGGGATATAGTTTATTGCTAAACTATGATTATTATTAAATTAGCAATATCGAGAATCTAAGGTAGAATTTATCATATCATTTGCCATTAATAGCGCGTTTAATTTAGAATGCTTTAGGGTGATAAATTGATAATCTGATATCACAAACTGTTTAAGTTAGCATATAAAAGGTGCTCTTGTTCAGTAATTACATGGTACAGGTTAACGAAATCAGAAGGTAATAAATAGGATACTCCTAAAATCGCGAGTAATCTCTTTTTTAGATATTTTTGTTCTTTAAAGTAATAGTTCTACCCTTCATTCTATTCTGTAATTCTTTTAAGAGATTTTTGTAACGTTGATGTTAAGAGTTATAATCAACTCCTGCTTACACGTAAACTTAACTTGAGTTGAAATTCAAAGTTAGATATTTTAATAATTTTATGTCTATAATTAGCTCTGATCCAATGATGACAGTTTATTGTTTTAAGCTATAACTACCGAAGTATCATTTAGGACAAGCCAATAACTTAGCTAGAAGTTGCTTATTTAAAAATCTTTCTTTCAACGCAAAACATAGCATTTAAGCTGTCATGATGTAATCCATTAAGTGCTGCTTTTCAAAATGATGATTAGAAGTTTCTAGATAATTTTTAAGTATTCCTTCATAACTTCCTAGGCAAAGTTTAAATTTATATGTTTATAATTCTCTTTAAATTACTGTACCGGAACTGGCTTAATAGATTATGTTATTTTTTCATACAGTATAACGTGAATCAAATTGTTTTAGTTAAACTTTAATTCGTGAATACTGTTCCGCCTTTTTTTTATACGCTGCATTACTGATGATGGTGTACTTATTTATGTTTAAATTATGATATCTTATCAATTTTATTTTGTCTTATTTTTTAGTATAAGCTGTATTGCTGATATTAACGTACTTATTTATAGTTACTTTATGATTATCGAATCAACGCGATTCTGTCTTAGCTTTTCATTATACACTGTAAAACTGATGTTATCATAGTTATTGATAGTTACACCGTATGGCTATCTAATTATATCAGTTCTGTTTTAGTTTTTATTATATGCTGTAATACTAATAATATCATACTTGTTTATAGCTAAGTTATGATTATTCTATTAATTTAGCAATGGTCTGGGAATCTAGGGTAAAATCTTTCTAAAATACACATGTGTCCTTAATTTTTAGTTGAATTTAGAATACTGTAGTTTTGATGCTACCGACTGTTCTGTATAGCATACAATAGATGATGCAGTTTGTTAGATTAGTAGTCATGATGTTAAGCAAGTAAAAGGTTATAATAAGAAGCTTCCAATGAGAGTAGTCTTATCGACACTCTTTTGAAGTTTGGTTGGCTATGACAGTTTGATTTACACTTTTCTATTTCTCTTCATTACTTCAGTCAGATTGTGATGAAACTTAAAAAAGTGGATCAGTCAGATTGTGACGAAACTTAAAAAAGTGGAAATTTTCCCCTCAATTAGGTTCGGTTTTATAGGAAGTACTACTTTCCCTCCATTATTACTGTGATGAAGCTGTTACATAACTTATTGCTGTCAACATATTATATAGAAACAAATCAAAAAGAACTTAAAAAAATAATATCGAATGAAAGACTATCTTGTCAATCGCTATTGATAATATTAGGTATTTTACATAGAAGTAACGCTTCATGATAATGCAAGTATGCTGACTTCAGCTTCATAGAGAGTAATCCTAATCATAGAGTTTGGTTTGCACACTAAAAATTCTGTGAGTTTAAAGGATCTATTTCACAATTATTATGTTGTAAATAAGTTAGGTAGCGTAATTAAGCGCAGCATTTTTCTGTTTGTTATGTTTGTTCTTGGTCATTCTTTTCTATGAAAGGCGATTACTATAAAAAATTTTTCCTTTTTAATCAGAACTCTTGTTATATAATTACTTAGAATCTCAAATCGTTCGTGAATCGGTAATAAAATCTGTTAGTATAAAATATTTTGTGTTGTGTAAACATCGAGCAGAGTTAGTAGAATATATTTTGTTATAGCTATCGCACTCACATGATCAATCATAAATCAATTACAACCTCCCAATAAATCTTAATGCTATCGGACTTGAAATACATATTTCTGCATGACTGTTAGAAGTACGTTACTGTTTATTTGAAAATAAGTAAACTATTTCTTTAAGGACTAGTAGTATCAAATTTTTAACATTAATATATCGATTAGGGAAAAAGTAGTACCATAAGCGGATGCTATTCACTGCATAGAGACTATCCGTTTGGACGTTAGAAATTATGCTTTATAGGGCATAGAGTTTTAAAAAGTACAGAAGGCCTCATTTGTTACTTTCTTGAAGTTATGTTTGCATGTAATTAAATAATTAGATTATAATTGAGAAAGTACGATACATCATCAGCATTTTGTAACTATGTGAACATTAGATTGATTAGTCTGTATGAAAAATATCATCGCTCAGCCAAATATATTACTACATTAAAGAATTTTCATTAGTACTGAATTCGGATATAAATAAAAATTTGCTAGATGTCAAAGCTCAAAAATAATCTACTTCATTAAATCTATTCCTGTATCCGTACTTATGAACATATAGTTACCTTGTGCTTGACTGAAATGACTCAACGCTTCCATTTGTAAGAAACTAAAAGTATTTGCGTACACAGTTGAATTCTATCTACAGCAAATAGACGCAAAAATCTTTCTCAGCAGGGATACAACTAGTGTAAACATAACATGACTAATACGCTAGCAGTCTGCTCTCTTCCTCTTTTGTGTTCTGTATGTAAACTGAGCTAATTTATAAGCTCTATGAGGAATTTAATGTAATAAAAATACCTGATAGTGACACTTGCAATATGCGAGAGCGTATAGTAATGCTCTAGAATGTGTTACGCTTTTAATATCAAACTATCAAGCTAAAAATGCATGACAATGTATGGGAAATATTTAAATATTTCTTGGAAAACAATTTTATTCTCAATTCCAATATTAAAACATTTTATAACCCTAACCCTAACAAAAAATTGGATATTTCACCTTAATGAATTATATAAAACAAGACTATTGCAATCCTTTTACACGACAGGAATGGCTTCATTACAATTACCCTTAACAGTTTTTTTCTCACCTAGTTTTGCATTAAAATGTTAATGATCGCACTTAGCGTATTTATGCTAAATTGTAATTTTGGTGAATTTATGTTTTCATCCCGGTGTTAGCCCGTTATTCGATAATTTGAGCATCACTATTTCTCTTCCCAAAGGCATATACTGTCACAAATCACTTCTTTTCAAAGTAATCCAAGACCACTAATGATTACGATCCAGATCATAGATGATAGATTACTTACTATCCTGTCGCTAGACTATTCGGCTTTCTCTGCATTATTGAAAAACGCTATATTGACATGGGCATTTCTCTCACTCAAAGACGTAATTATGTTCATGATTGCATGGATTATTTTTCTTACTACTGGTAACTTCACATAGCGAATTGGAAATTCATTCTATTTTTAAACTGTAACTTTGGACTCTTGGCAACATTTAAATGTAAAAGTAAATATACGCTGCAATATTAGTTATTAATTTTCTCATTCACTATTTGGTATGCAAACTGATCTTTTTACATATAATTAAGAACAGATTGTTCAACTGACTTTTCCAGAATATCTTTACCAGTAATCGTAACTACCATCTCTTCCCATACAGTAAGATCTTAATGTATTACCACTTTATGGCAGCCGCTTTTACCAACTCTGTTGGGAATTAAGTTTAGCCATATTACATGATAATTATATTCGACATAGTATGGTTATCATTTTATTCCTGAAATTTGTTTCATTTATACGATTACCTCAAAAAACATCACAAGAGGAATATTTTAATTTGAAATAATGATATTGGCCTAGTTTATTGCCATCAGTGCAAATATGAGGATTCTTTACAAACGTAGATTAAAGCTTTAAAGATTCAACAAGCCATCTTTGTTGAGGTGCCACGTTCTGTAATAGTTACATAATTAGTATGTTACCTTCTTTCTATATATGGTTAAATATCACGATGTTATTATCACGTCATGCGTATATAGATGTAGTTATGGTACTATATTAAGCTTATCTATATATGTATTCTCATGTTGCCATACTTGGCATGATAGTCTATTTGTAATGACTAAACTAGGGAAACCTTTCTGTTAGTGATGATCTTGTGATCTACGTTAGTAGATCAAAGGTCACAATAAAGAAAGTATATAAACTCTTCATTTTAACAATAAAGTTAGTTCTTCAACTTAATTACTGGGTCTCCTTGCTGAGTGCAGATCTAGTACTTGTTACAAAATTTGGAAATCGTAACATGAGGCTAATTTAGATGTTGCAAAGTCCTATAAGGATATTGGATATCTTTACCTAAAGCAATGTCAATTTGAAAATGCTGAAGTAATTGGCCGTAAATCATTATATACTCGATCCTAAATACTGGGGGTCAAAAACTTACATGTGGCCTACTGATATGAAATACAGAATTAATTAATTTACACTTACCGATCTCGATATGAAGATGGCTTATCTATATTAAAAGTCGCTCAATATTAAACTAGATAAATTATAATATTGGATTGATATATTATTATCAGCGGAAAATTACAGAAGCTATTTCTATGTACCAAAGAAATTTAAGGACTTATTAAAGTCACTGGGGTCGAATAATACCGATGTCGCATCTTTGCATAGCATTCTCGGACTCATTTATCGTAATCAGGTCACGACTAGGCGAATAGTATGTAGAGGCTGCTACTTCATACAGCAATATTACCGTAGTCCACTATCGTCACCGTAAATGGGAAAATGCCATATCAATGCACCAAAATGTGTCAATATTCGTTCTAAATTGTTTGGAATGGATCACCTCAATGTCGCTAATTCATATAATAGTATGGGCAATATTCACGAAGATCAAGGAAAATATCGAGATACTTTATACGCATTTGAAAAATATCTCAAAATATAACAGCAAGTAAATGATGTATTAAAAGTGCTAAAATTTTCGAAATCAATGAAAGAGAAAAAGTAATGCCTCATTAATAATTGTACGTAGCCAAAGCCAATTTTACAATAAATCTTATAAATAGATATCATTAATTTTCCCTAAATATTATAATTCGGAAGAAATCAGTAGAATTAAAGATAGGATTTCGTCTAATCAATGTCAAAGCTAAATGTAATGATAAAAAATATTCAGTAAAAGCAATTCAGAGAAAATTTGTAATTTCTAGTCCAATTTTAAAGCTATTAATCCTTTTCCATGATGCTTACTGTAATTTAAGTTAAGGATGCGAACAGGGAAGATAATCAGATATAAATTTACGAAGAACGCACCATTATATTGCATTTTACTGGCATCATAGAAAATTAAAGTGCCATTTTGATATTACTTATTCCTAAATCGTGATTCTCCTTGATTCAAATAGATATCGTGTATTCCACCAGCAAACAGTGATCCCATACAAAAATTTTTTTAAGTTAGGAATTTTTTCATATACGGCTATCATATCATATACAATGCCATGAAGATGGTCTGATAGTTCTTTTCTGTTTTCATTTTAAAGTCTGCTTTCTTCTTAAATCCTCCCTTACATAGTCAATAGCAGCAGAGTTTGCTCTAGGCTCCTGTTCATATTGAACTGCCGAGAAGTATTTTAATTGTTGCAAAAATGAGGCTTGAAAGTTTTCCTTATAAGCGAAGAAAACATTTTTGCTATTATAGCCCTGCACATTGACGGCTACTTTATAACAATCCTCTTTGTCAATATTTGGGTTGCACTTGCCTTTTCCAGTATTAAGATATATCTAAACATGTGGATGAAATCCTCTCTCGAATTCTCTTATTGGCACTCCCACGAGTACACCATAATTTATAGATGTTTCATTTTTCCGGAAGGAATTCATCACTTACACACAAATATCTCAAATACGGTATAGCGATTTCTTAGCTAACCTTGAGATACAAAATCCTCTTTAACGTAAGTTTATGGACTCGTATGGGATAGACTAATGTTATCGTATGCTTATATATGAGTAGGGGCGGGATCATCAGCCCTTTGCAATTACTTACAGTATGACAGAGATTTCTATCTGCCAAGGAAATCTATCCCCTAGTATAGTGGTTGACATTGAAGTCTGCAGTATGTTGGTGCCATACTACTGACTTTAACAAATCATATTAGTAGACCATCGGCATTTATTGCGGATTGCAGTGATAGTAAAATACAGCAAGGCTCACTTTTGACTCATCCTTTCATCCATTAAAACAATTTTATTATAAAAAGGATTAATAGCCTATTGTAGAATACGACGCTTTGCTAACTTGTTTTTACGACAATAATTAAGAATAGTTAGTATGATACTTTTCTACTATCAATTAATAATTTTCTACATTGGCGTATACTTCTTCGCATCTACAGTTTCTTAGAATATGCCATCTTTCTTCTTATCCTTTGAGTATTACGAAAAGTACCTAAGCCTATTCCCTAGATATAAATCACATCCATAAATGGTTCAGCTGACACTTTACTAGTTATAATGACTTAAAATATCTCACTTATTGTTTTATTTGGTGTACTATATTGGAAGCTTAGTGATAAAGACAGAAAGAAATTTCTTTCTGTTCGACTTTTTTGCCGAGTAGATATAATTAATTGATAACGCTAACAGCATAGCTGGCATTTTTCTATCGGTAAATTTCTATTAGCACACATACAGTATTATATAGAATAAACACTTAATAAATAGTACAGTAGATTATACAGTAATTAAAGAATTAGGAGGAGGAATTTCATTAGATTTTATTAGAAAGGGCCAGCGCTCACAAGTTGCACCCTGTGACCTTGCAGGATCGCTTTTATAGATATAACGCCTGTTCAACATATACAATTTCTACGTTAAAACCTCATTTATTTCAATGTCTGATAGTTTGTTCCTAAATGGAGCTATGCATCCTGTTGCTATTATAACCCAATTGTTACTAACCCTCTTTATAGCAAGAGCAACATCGAAATAAATGTCAAAAGTGACAAAATCTTGGAGGAAAGCTGTACTAATCTCTTTGACTTATAAATCTGGGAGTAATTGAAGCCTTTGCTTCGCTTTCAATAAAAAGTAAGAGAACCGACTTCATTTTTGCGACATGTCATGTTTACAATCTCATCTGTATTAACGACACTTAATACTAGACACCACAAGTGCTACTTTCGTGTTGATATTTATCATCTAATTCTTTTTATTGCTAACATGATCAATAAGATATCGAATATCTTCTACTACATACTTGGATTACGTTAAATTTTATGTTGAAAAAGTCAAATTCTATTACAATCCATAAATAAAACTTGTTATTCTCGTAACTCTCATTACTACCATCCTAAAACTATCTACAACCTCTGCTATAACTGGTTCTTAGTTTGTATTACGTAAATACTAACTATTACTGAAGCTGAATCCTAAAATGAGTCTTTATTTTACCAGCAAGCTGTTAATTGAACTTATAAAAATTTAATTTGATTTTCATAAATTTTATGCGAGTTAGCCAATGCGATCTAATATATCATAAAACGTAGCCATAGTATAAGTTAGTTAAGCTAAAGACTCTTAATAACTTTGCTTAATTATAAATTCTAAATAATTTTTTGAACTATAGGTTGTTAATTATTAGACCACCAACCATTTTGATCTTTCTATCTAATGCCTCTTTAGACTTTTTCTTTTATCCATTAAAACAATACTGTTAGTAACGAGTGTTAATGGACTATTGTGAATACGACACTTTTCTCACCGGTACTAATTATGAAAATAATTAAGAATAGCTAGAATAATACTTTTCTACTGTCACTTAATGGTTTTTCTACTTCGATATTTGCTTCTTCGCAATGCTATAGTTACTTAGATTATACCCTCGCTACAGTCGTATTAATTTATGTACTAGGCTATCTCCTTCAAATGCTTATTTCCTAAGAGATGGGTATATAAACGGGATTGAAATCACTCGTCATCTCCACACAAGTTAATGTCTATTTCAAGCAGAGGATTCTAGTTTAAAGTACAAGAACGCTCCATTATATTGCTTTTTACTCATATCTTCTTCTGTCTTCCCGTCAGAATCTTCTTTCTTATTAAATTCTCATCTTACATTTTCTTTAGCGTCAGTGTTTACTTTAAGCTTCAGTTTATGCTTAACTGCGGAGAAGATTTTAATTCTTGCAAAAATTGGCCTCAAATGTTCCTTGTAAGTGAAGAAAATATTTCTGCCGCTATAGTCCTGCACATTGACAACTACTCCATGTGCACTATAATGTATATGTTACTATAGACATTTCATTTTCCCTTAACTAGAATTATTGGCAAACGTTGGGATAGAAAATCTTCTCTAATATTAGTTAGTGAGCTTGTATGAAATTATGTCATTGGTATAGACTAGTTATGTCTCATGCTTATGTACGAGTAGATATTGGATTAGCAGCTTTTACAAGCATTCCAAGCGATCATTAGAGGTTGTGGTGATATTAAAATACAGCAATCTAATTTATGTTAAAGCTGAATGTAATGATTAACAATTTTCAGTTAAAGCAATCCAGAGAAAATTTATAATTTTTGATCCAATTTTAAAGCTATTAATCCTTTTCCATTGGTATTGATGCTTACTGCAATTTAAATTAAGGATGCGAAGCGGAAAGATAATCAGAATTCAATTAATCGACATTGCTAACAATATGGCAGACACTTTCCTATCAGCAAAGTTTCTGCTAGTATACATCAGACCATTGCATGATATATGATACGGAATAAACATTTGGTAAATACGGTATTAAATTATAATTAAAGAATTATAAGAGATTGTTTGATTGACTTTTAGTGAAAGCGGAACAGGATCGTCTTAGCAAATATGAAGCCTAATTCATGTAGACAACTTCTATTATCCAAACCTTATTTTATTGTAATATCTGAGTCTGTTTATATCGGAGACCTTAACACTGTTCTAATAAATTATTGTTACAAATTTACTTTCCAGCAAGAGCAAGATAGAAATAAAGATCTAAGTTAAGAAAAATTTTGGAAGACGATCGTACTATTCTCTTTGACCTATAAATCTAGGGGCAATCGGAACATTTTGCTTTCATACTCAATAAAAATAAGCGAACGAAACTCTATTTTCCCGCATATTGAGTTTACAATCTCGTCTATTTTAATAACAAGCGCTAATAGATTCCACAGATGTTGTGATCAATGTTAGTTTTTATTGTCTGTTACAAATCAAGCCTTTTAAAAAATTATAAAGCCTAAAAGATAACCTGCTATTAAGGATTAAAAATACTTAATTTCACGAAGAGAAGACTATAACAACTACTGTAATCCATGATTAGGCTATTATTTGATCTCTAACGATAACTATTCTACCATAAGTAATTTTTAACTAATTCTTTTATCCATTAAAAACAATAGTGTTAGTCATGGGTGTAAAATGATTCATGCTAAATACGAAACCTTCATTACTTATTTTTATGACACTAATCAAGAATAGCTGGCATGATATTTACCACTGTGGATGAATGATTTTCTACATCGATGTTTGCTTATTCGCAACGCTAAAGTTAATCAAACTGTGACTTTGATATATTCGTATTAATTTAGCGACTACAGTAAGGCATCTCTTCCAAATACTTTGTTACTAAGATATAGTTATATAAAAGTAGGACTGAAATCATTCATCATAATTGCACAAGTTACGGTCTATACCAAGCAGAAGATTCTTCTTGAAAGTAAAAGAATGCACCATTATATTGCATTTTATTGGCATCGAAGAAAATTAAAGCGCCATCTTGATATTGCTTATTCCTGTATCGTGATTCCCCTTGATTCATATGGATATCGTGTATTCCACCAGGAAACATTGATCCGAAACAGAAAATTTTTGAGTCAGGATGTTTTTCACATGCCGCTATCATACCATATACAATGTCATGAAGACGTTGTGATAGTACTCTTTCTGTTTCCTCTCGAAAGTCTTCTTTCTTAATAAATCCTCCTCTTACATAGTCAATAGCACCAGAGTTTGCTGTAGGCTCCAAAACATGTTCACCTGCAGAGAAGAATTGTAAGCGTTGCAAAAATGCGGCATGCAAGTTTTTCTTATAAGCGAAGAAAACATTTTTGCCACTATAGTCCTGCACATTGACAGCTACTTTATAGCAATCCTCTTTGCTAACATATGATCTATAGTTGCCTTTTCTAACATTAACATATATGTACACATGTGGATGATTTCCTTTCTCGAATTCTCTTATCGGCACTCCAACAAGCGCACCATATTTTATAGACGTTTCGTGTTTCCGGTAGTAATTCATCACTCACACACTAATATGGCGAATACAGTATAGTGATTTCTAGGCAAACCTTGAGATAGAAAATCTTCGTCAATGATACTTCAGAGACCCGTATGAGATAAACCAGTTCTATCTAACGCTTATATACTGTACGAGCTGGGACCGGATTGGCAGTTTTTTACTGTATAATCACTTCCGGTGTCACGGAGATTTCCATCCGCTATGGAATTCTATCCCCTCGGGCGGTATAGTAAAATGCTGGATAATGTGGTCTTTGCATGTTAGTGCTTTATTATCGGCATTTATTGTAGATTGCAGTGATAATGAATACAGGAAGGCACACTTAAAGACCAAATACGATTTCTTCCATCATGAAAATTGTAGTCCCAAATAAGCTGAAGGCTAAGATTATAAAATTGTATGAAAACAGATAAATTGTACGCAAGATTGTAAGATTGCCTAAGTATTTAAAGGTGGAAGATGTTTACATTAAGATATCTGAGATAATAATTAATAGACTGTACCAAGTATGTTAGCACTGGGAGACTTTTATTGCGATGCTTTAATTAGAAGCGCGAATTATAAACTGATAGCGCGATAATCAATTTAGATATGATTGTAATTGATGGAAAATCAGAGTGTAACTAATTTTATATAAATCGTGAATATTGCTGTAATAATTTAGACAGTCCAGAGATTATCTAATTGTAGTTAGATAGTCATTGGCAGTGGTAAGACGAACCTTATCTTATTGACAGTTAATAAAATGAAGTTTATAAGAAACTGTAGCTCTCGTTACATTTTGGAGAAGATACTTTATCACAAAAATATAGAATTTTTCTTGTAGTTTATGGCTAGACTATAGTCGATACCGGTGTAACAGGCCAAAGTAGACAGTACTCCCTCCAAAGTATACCCAAAGCTAGTCTTGACTAGTCCAGTCTGTACTCCGGTTATAATGTACGATATATATTGGAGGATGCCGGAAATGCGAAAGTTATTTCAAAGGCAAGGGAACGATAAGGATACAATACACTTGTGTTAAAATGATCTTCAACAATAAATCGAGAACTACTGTTCCTTGTAAATTTTACTTTATTACATAAGTTAGGTTGGTCTAACCTCTACCAAGGACTATTTGACTATCTCTGGACTATCTGAATTATTGCAGCAATATTCACGATTTATATGCAATTCGTCATACAATGATTTTCATTCAAATACAGTTATATCTTACCAATTAAGTTACAAAATCATATCTAAATTTACTATCGCGTTATCAATTCATGATTTAACGTCCATACCCAACTCGTCCACAGCTTACGACATGATTCCATCGATTTGACATTACAATTTTTGCATCAATTTGTACAAAATTGATCGCCAATGCATGGTTTTAATATGTACGGATAGCTCTTGATTTCGAGATTCTACATCCGTAATTAAGTTTTATATTTAAGCAGCAAATTTAGCGCTATAACTATTAGTCAGTAACTTTCAGTAATAAGAGACCTATGTGTATAGGAAGGTTCATAACGATTGGTCTTTTGGAGGCGTTTTACTTATAGTTTTTATTATTCAAACATATTGAAGAAAACCGATCGCATTGTACATAAACTATCGCAGTACCGTACAAGCTTGCCACACCCGAGAACCTGTTATTTATAGTTGGCATAGACAAAGTTTTGACAAACAACTGTATATCACTCTACTGAATAGTATAATGTACAATCGAGATATAACACTTTAAGGCGAAGTGTCTGGGAGGGCTGGCAAATAAGAATAATTCCATTACATTGAATATCATTCAAGTGTCTATAGCATTTGTCAACCAAACAATTAGACGTTAATTAAGCTAGTAATTTTACATCACTTGGAAAAAAGGTTGGATAGCTCTGCACATTGGAAGATTAGCGACTAATATGAAGGCAGTTAAATCGATTTCATTGCCTTTCCCAATACTTTTGTTAGTCATATCACAGATACTCAAAGCTTACTCCCTTTGCCAAATCAAAGATAGCAAAACGTTAGCATACACAAATGACGAACTCGTGCGGAAAATGCTACAACGAAATCGTCCGTGTTATTGGGTAAATATCGATTTAAAGGCTAATAATTACACACCTCGGTTCTACTATTATTATTAGCGTAATTATATGGTATGCAAGGAAGAGGGATACTTTTTATTCCACACATCAGACGATTTCGCTAGTCTATTATGTGCTTTGCCACAGTATCTATTGACCGCTGGTCAAACTCCCGTACATATTGCATCAGTGTTTAATTGTTCGGTTAAAGATGAAAGGTTACAACCACCAGATATAACCCGAAACGTCACTGAATATTTACTAGCACGCCTTTTGAATATACAAAATATTAATAATAAAAAAGAATTCTATGCTTGTTCTTTTTACTCAGGGCAATGCTCTAAAAATGTGTTGGATAAAATTATAGTAGTCCCACCACGAAATGATTTGGCTTTAATTTATGTAGAAATCATTTTTTATATCGTTGCTGCAGCAATAGTTTTCAAGTTATTTCTGTTGATTCTCAGACCTCCTTCAAGGTCGACTTTAACCGATGTGACCACTATCGAAGGCCAGCAAGTGATTTGTTTATATCAAGTATTCGATACTGCAGACGCCGTAAAACTATTTATTTATCGTTGTATTCCGAAAAAGAAGTGCTATCAAATACTTCTCCTTCATTTCATATTACTTTTGGGTGGCATGATTCCATTTCTCTGTTCAATTTTCAATATTCAAAAGTTTCGATACATATATACACATTTAGATCTAAGCACTTTGTTGATGATTTTGTTATATTGGTTGCCTAGCCTTGTCATATTTCTCATCATTAACCTGTTACTAGGCATGATCGTTACTGTCGTAGCTATCACTTTAACAAGAAACAAGATTGCACGAGGTTGTGTCAATTACGTCAAAGCATCTAATGATTGGTTTGCAACTTTTGTTGATCAAGGATTCTTTTACAAAATCGTACATTGGTTCCAGTTGCACATATTTATTTTTGTGATTACTTTCAAAGCCAATGAATTTAACATCAAATCCAGTCGATGGTATCGTTACTTTTTAATAATCTATTTTACGATGTCTTTAGGTTTACTCTGTTACGAATTGACCAATTTATGCAGTAGTATTCTGGCTAATATTATTATTGGCGTTGTTCATCCAAGCGGAATGCTGCCTCTCCTTGCAACTCAATTACCCTTTGTAGTTACTTTGATTGCTTTAATCCAAAGACACTTTAATCGAAAGCAATATATACTAGGATTATTTAATGAATTGAATGCAAAAGATATTCCTGTATGCATTGAGACTTATCGAAGCGATAACCAAATTTTGGTCGAAGTTTCCCCTGATGCTAATCAATTTATTCACCAAATCCAAGACTTTTTCCAACAGGAAACATTCCACAAAACCTGTGTCCAAACACTATTTTATATTTAACGAAAAAAATTCCGATAAAACAATTAGTAAATTAGCTAATATAATTGAGTGGAAGGATGTACAATCAAATTTCAACATTGTTGAAAGTTTGAA
This sequence comes from Trichoplax adhaerens, assembly GCF_000150275.1. Lineage (NCBI taxonomy): Eukaryota > Metazoa > Placozoa > Uniplacotomia > Trichoplacea > Trichoplacidae > Trichoplax > Trichoplax adhaerens. Next base: position 209,236 of record NW_002060944.1, on the reverse strand, counting down.
CGGCCGGAAATGGATAAGACTTTCCATTTACGACTCAGCAGCTCAACTATTACATCTTCCAGGTGTAGAACAACTGCTTTATAACTGTCTTCTGGTGCTACTTCTTGAAATTGGTTACACCGTAACTATAATTCTAATCTACCATGATTTGGCTACTTCACTCGGTAATATTGTAGTCGGCATATTAATGCCATATGTTTCTTTAGCTATAGCTGTATTTTTTTCCCGTACCTCGTTTGATACTACAGGTGATAAAAGAACTATTTGTAAAGCAGTTGCTATGAATATGAAACAATTGATGGGGAAATCGATGGAATTAGAAGTGTAATATGAATAGCAATTTTCTATTGGTAGTCATCCATAATACAGATTTGGCTATTAGTAGCTAAAAAAATTCATCTAATTCAAGATGATACTTTTACTAATCAATTAGCAATAACTACGCGACGTTGCCCAGCTAAAAAATAATAAAAAGTTACGTTACAATATCGTCATGTCGTTTATTCTATCTTATACCATTACTTAAAGTAATTTCTTTGTAGTTATATCCTTTTGGCTTTGATTCTATAGCCGTCATATCTAAAACTCCCTTTTCTTTCATCGTATGAATGATTTTTGAATGCTCTTCGAGTAGCTTAATATCTACGTTATGACTTGAATTCTATAAACATGATATACGCTGAAGTAAAAAGTGAAAGGTGTATCTTCGTGATTTAATTTTTCGAAAACAACGTAGAAATTCAATAACCAATTCGAAAGTAGTCACTATAATTATTGATCGATATTTCCATTGTTATGCGAACACTGTCGTAAAGAAATAGCCATATAGAGATATGAATCTATTGAATCCTTTTGCTATATTGACCGTCAGTTTTAAAATATTCTATACGAAATTCATAGAATTAATCGATTGCATCGTTTACTTAGCGAAATGATTACCATCGTCACCTTCAATGATGCATCATTTCTGTATCAACAATATCATTAATGGTCTATCTATTGTGTCTATAGTTTTCTGATTGCATTGGTTCTGTTTCTTCTTTCCATGTCAGGAATGGCTAAAAAATTACTATTACGTCGCTATCAAACTTATTGAATCACAAAGCGTGATAGCAAGGCAACTTAGCAAAGCTAAAATTCTTCATAAGCTAACCTTATAAATTCTAATTAATTTTTTGAAAAACACATTGTTATATGATCACTAGCAATGGTTTATCTATCTAAAAGTGCCTTTTTAATTAATACTTTTATCCATTTGAAACAATGGTGTTGGTAACGAGTATTAACTGACTTTTGTAGAATATAGCACCTAGCCTGATTAATTAATTTTATGTTACAAACTCAATTTTGGAACCACTTAATTGAAACTTTTTACTATGGAATAACGACTTCCTACACAGTATTTAGTAGTTTGAGTAGCTAAAATTGCTTAAACTATTACTATACTTCTCTGCAAAGTATCGATTTCTAGAAAATCTTCTCTAAATGCTTCATCTCTAAGAGGTAGTAATTGGGAACGTTATTGAGATCGCCCATTTATCACCACAAGCTATTCTTGAGTGTCACAGGCTGAAGATTCTTCTTGAAAGAAAAGAATGCACCACTATGTTGGTCTTCAATGCCATCATAGAAAATTAAGGCCACATCCTCGTATGCATTCGTACTTTCTTTCCCCTTGATTCATATAGATATCGTGTATTCCTTGATTAAACATTGATCCCACACAAAAATTCTTAGACTCAGAATTTCGGGCACATACGCGTACCATATCATCTACAGTTGTACTTAAAATGTGTGTCAATTCTTCAGCAGTTTTTTCGCTAAATTACTCTTGAATAATAAATCCTTCTTGAACATAGTCAATAGCGGCAGACTTTGCAGCACAGCTGAAATTATCTACACCTATAGACAATGATTTTAAATGATTCAAAAATTTAGCCTGTAAATCTTCCTTCCAAACGTACATAATATTTTTGCCACTATAGTCTTTCACATTAAGTGCCGCCTTATAACACTCTGATCCTTCAACTTTAAGGTATATGTATACATGTGGATGATTCCCTTTCTCTAATTCTTTGATTGGCACGCCAACAAGTGTTACGTATTATTTAACCATTTTGTTGTCGCTTAACTAAGATTTATTGGTAAACTTTGAAGTACTATATGAATCTTCTCTAATGTTAACGATGATAGTGTGGGCAGAGACTGGCAATGTTGCTTATTTATATAGACGAGTAGGCACACATGGATCAGCAACGCCTTTCTAATATTCCAGGCAATCGTTACAGGTTATGTGGTGATAGTAAAGGGCAAGAGCAAATGTGATTTGGTATACTTAACAAACTTCTGAATATTTCACGTACTGTAGTCTATAGTTGGGCCATAGTTGATATGTATTGTCAATGATTGATGGTAGTTGTAATACGTTATTGTCACAAACTAGCTATGTGACAAAATTACATAATAATAAGCTTAACATCTACAAATTTACAGTAATTTGTACACTTAAGCCCTTGCTAAGCTTTACGACAATATAACATAAAAAGTCCATTTCTACAAATTTACAGTAATTTGTTCGCTTATAACTTTTATGATAGGTAAACTAGAGAACTGATTTTATTGGGTAATTTTCTGAGCTTATATACTCTTAGACAGCTACTAATATTGCTGAATTATCTTAAGATTCTAATAGTTTAGTCTTACTTTATGGCCAAATTATTATAGAAATACTGATACTCATAGATATCTATTGAGTAATTCTATGCGCTATCATCAGGATTAAAATCACAAAAAGCATTACTAGGATCAATTAATTTCAATTATATATGAGAATAATTATTTATTGCAGTGCACCTTATAGTTACTGTAATAAATTATAATTACGATAATTCCTACTGTAAGTAATTAATTGTGATCAGCTTATACCAGTATAAATGCTGAATTCGCTAAATTTGACCATACTGTGACAACTATAAAAATTGTAGTAATCATGTAATTGTCTTCTACTAAAGTAGAAGAACTTGAGACAGGTCTCCTAGTCTCTCTAAATCGAATCTAAACCTTGAAAGAATAATGCTGCAGTCCGAGTAACCGTTTTTAATATAATTTCATCGTGTATTAATTTGTAATTTAAATCTTCTAGAATATTCGTAGTCGCGCGATCTCCTAATGTAGACAAGGCAAAAAGTACATTCTAAACAATTAAAAGCGCTAATATCTCTTGTAGAATTAGAAGTGTTAAACAGGCTTCTGAATTAGATTATACCGAATCCAAATTTCTAGAGAAGGTACTAATTTAATGATCAATGAATACAATCCTGAATCATAACTTTTATGATTATAATTATGGAGCCTTTGTTATAATAATTTTATACTCTACAATTATAAATTATTTTATGACCATATCACGACACTGTTAGTCAGCTAACGATGAATGACAGCTCTACCTTGCTATACTTATATCACACTTCTTCCCATGTAGCTCAATTCATCTTTATCAGCTCATCGTGGAAAACTTCCGACCGTCATCGTATGAATTATGGAAAGCTAGAAATAAAATGCTTTTATTTCTTGTAATTTATGCAAGTACTTTATATGTCAAGTAGATTCGGTACAATAAAAATATTTATGAATTGAACTCGTGATAGCCCGACTACTAGTATGAGTCCGTAGTAAAGAATTAGAATTACATTTATCTAAAGCTGTCTGCTGAATCATTATCAGTATCATTTTTTGTCAATTTTTGATCGTTTATTTATAACGGATTTGCTTATATTATTATCCTACAGCATATCCATTCCTACTTTTATTAACGTTTCTAGATACTGTAACTCTCAGTTTAAAATTTATAGCTAACGTTATAGCAACTACTGTTGTATAGACAGTGATATCCAAGCAAAAACAAAAGTAATACATAAATATTTCGATCATTCTGATAGTTAATTGTCTATTTTATCTGATCATACAATAAATCTTTTCATCTTCTCTCTGCTCAAATGATTTGTTCTTATTTACATGTGATTTTAACATGTTTTAATTTCTTTTCATTACATTGGTCTAGAATAGGACGCTATATTACCAATGCATATAATTATATTTAAATAGGTGTTAGAATTTCAATCCGGCTAGTTTAAAATGGCTGTAGGCTAACAACGAGAAGCTACATTTAGAGAAAAAAGACCAGTATTCTTACTCGTAATTGATGCAGAAGGTGAGATAGGAATAGGCATGGTTCAAGTCTTATTCAACATCAAAGCGCTAATTGTTTGCGACTATTTAATAACTGTTGTTCCAATAGCAGCTTTTAATTTTAATTGCGTTACGAGTGATTGGCTCGAAATCAAAAAGTTCTAATAAGGTATTGATATAATTGTAAATGGTAAATAATCATCAACATATTGCACTCTGACAATTGACGTCAATGTACAGAAGAAAAGAAGAGTAAATATGGCATTGAAGAATAGATTATCGTCATCAGAATATGAATTTTGATAGGGCTAAGCTAAATTGCAAGTCTATCACTGAGCTATAATTATGGATTAGAAGAGAAAAACTATAACCAACCACCATCTGGATAATTAATAACAGATGGATATAGATATGAAAGCAACTCCAACAAAAAATTTGACTATTCGTATTGACGTTCTTACTTTGTACAGAATATTTTATATTTCTATATTTAAGTGATAGCTAGGCTTCAAAAGATCGATTCAATCCATATTATAATTCTATATCTGTTTAAATGTGAACCAATTTCCAAGATTATATAGAATTCCGTAATATTTGATCGTCGAAAGTAGGAAAACTCTAATTCATCTAGCTACCTATCGATATTCTTAGCATGAACGGATATCAGTCCGATACCATTTCCATTTAAATTCTAATTGAAACGTTCTTATGGAATCCTCGATCAATTTAAGGTTTGAAATCAGATTTTTAATAAATTCAAAGATGGCTGCCTAATTTATAATTAAGGGTTAGTATTTCCAGTAAATTGTGTACATAGTTTTCCATATCATTGTTTAAATTTACGTTTATTAATCTTGCTTAATATTTTGTATGTAGGACCCATGTTAACGTTTCACAGATGCTGTAAAAAATAAATTATTATCTTGAGTTCCATGAAAGTCTAAGATACTATTTCTCGATATCACTATTATTTGTAAGAAGTGAAACTTTCAGTAGATAGATTACAATTCAATCAGCCATGGATACCGATATTTCAAGGCAAGAAATTCTATGTGGAAAGGTTAGTTTGAGTCCAGTAAAAGCTTTTTATTTTAGCTCGTAAGAATAGGCACTGCATCATATTTATATCCCGAAATCCCACCGATATTGATTAGAAAATTATTGATATTAATTTATTTCCTTTCTATCAGCTTTACGAAGCTGATCCTAATAAAATATGATTAAGAATATTAATAGATAAGCATAAAATTTCAAGTTTTTAGGAAAAAGGTTTGACGATATGAAGTTTTAACTTCAGCAAGTTTTTTCAATGTTTGACTGTGTTACTCTTCAATTAGTATTCCTTCTAATATCACCGAAAAAATTCAAAATCTCTACTAGATATTATCTTGGTTAATATTTAAGTCAATGAATAATGTATTACCGGATTATTTAGTTCACATAAAATCTATTCCTCAATATCTTTCGTATTCAAGTCATAATAACTCTGCCATATTAGCTCATGGGTATTTTAAAGTTACACCTTTCAAGACATACTGCTTACTGTATATGGAAAGCCATCATATTGTTGAAACTTCTCAATACAAAATTTTAAAGAAAATATTCTTGAACGAGTTGAATTCACTGAAAGTATTTTAAGTATCATTACAGCCGACCTATGACTTTAAATTAATTTTAGTAAAGGTATGTATAGAAATAATCATATCTTATAATTGCCGCTTACATCATTACTAATCCCTTACATGCAGCTGTAAATTACTATACAGTAAAGATATTGTCTATTAATTTATCATGCGAGAGAAATTAGTTTGACAGATATGATTAATTTTTGGTACCATCTGAAATTGATTTGTTAAAGGTGCACGTTGGAACTACTACCTACTGTTTCAGCCTTTATATTGTTGCTAATTCAAAAGGTTTACTCGTAAAACTATTCAACTCGTATGGAAGCGAATTATTTCAATATAACTAAGACATTATATATTTGTCCTCAAATACACGTTTAGCAATTTTAAGAGGTGTTGTCGTATGCTATGCCTAGGTTATAGGAGCCTTACATTATGACTTTTCACAGTTCATAATATAAATGTATCGGCAAATTATTGATGATTAGCAAATTTTGAGGAGCTAGTATTTTAATCTTTCGAAATGGTCGATTTATTTTCCTTGACGGAGATAGATAGAAAAATTAATTCAGGATATGCAAAATCCGGTGACTGGTCTAGCCGTCAAAACACGTAAACTATTCCTTGCCAGTATACCAAGTGTCTTTACAGGTATACCGAATTCGGTACAAGTAATCATTTAGAAACCCAAAAATATCGATTGTGATACGCACGGAATAAATGAAGTCATTAATACCAAGTCGATTATAACTGGTCCATCTTCTAATAACAGTAATATTTATATAAATAGGTACTGAACTAATCAATTGGCTAATCAAACGACTTGATCTCAAGGAAACAGGTCTATTTTAGATATCTGATAATTAATTAATAGGAACTGGCTTTTTTATTGCAAAATATTAACTGTCTATCGATAAGTGATACGTCAGCAATGAAAATCCACGCTGAGTTGTATACTAGCTAATTATTAAGAATGATAGCATAGTGTTCATATATCCCAGTTGACCATACTTTATACATTGTTTTTCTTCAATATTACTTTATACGAAATATAAAAGTACGTATATCATCCATCATTCCTAGAATCTTCTACTTTTTCGTCTTATCTAGTAGTTGGATATTGTAAGCGTATAGTATTACGGCCTGTTTGCAAATTATGTTATGATGAAAATTTAGACTGATGTATTTATCATTGATTAAGAATCGAAATAATTTGCAAATTTTTGAACTCAACATTTTTAATAATCAAATACGTATTAATGCTACAAGAGGCCGAGATAAATTACATTATTGATCATACTTTTAGTTATCCTGTACGTTTTGAAACATTTTACCTGATTGCAATATCTCCGTACAGATTTTCATCTGCTATATTTATGAAGCCAGTAATTTTTAACACAAGTAATCGTAGATAACCTTTTTTAAAGGAAGTATAAGTTTCCGCAAGTATGTAGTCAGACTTGTACGGATGAAAACCAGTAATGAAACTTTCTTAGCTTTAAGCTATTTAAAATTCATAAATTTCAGAATTAAATCAATAATACAATTTTATTAATTACGTTAATAAGATTTTAATCACTACGAGATACTGCATCCATTAGACTTATTATATTTCGATGAATATTCAATTTCTGTTGCATCTTTATATTATTGATCCATTTCAGTAGAAGCTGTTCATCTCGCTAGCATGTTTGCTCGCTACGGGTACATATACCCAGCTCATGAAACCAGACAACCATTTGCAATCAAGTATGATAATACGTTCTATCGATTTCAGGTATATGATATCCTTTAAGCAAACTTAACCTAATTTACAAAATCATCGTGGTAACAGCCTAAACAGTATTTGATAGGATTGACATTTGCAATTCTTGACTGATATTTGATACCGTAAACTAAACGAAATTTTTTAATAGAGGAAAATTGTAGTAATTACCTATTGTAAATACCGGCATATCTTTATATTGTATTGATTAAACTTAGATTATATTCAACAGGCATCTAATTTGTGGTTTACCAGAACTCCTACAATTGACCTGTCTGATTACGGTAAGATATTGTATAGTAGGGTACTCTTAACTAATATTTGGTTTATTATTTTGGCCATGAACTGTTAATAACCGCCATTCCTTGACTTTTGATAGCTGTTATGAGTTATAGTTTGAATTAAATGTTAATACTAAAATTTAGTCCGTTGGCTTGTGGATTTAATTTCTAGCTATTTATCTGCTTAAGAAACAGAAGCATGAACGGATATCCAATCATGAATCGGTGAACTATGATTTATATAATTAGGAATAAGTTACTACAACGGTATAATTCAAAATCTTTAGCCCATCTGTTGCAAGTTAAAATTTGTCGAGAAGAAATCAAAGTACAGCTAGTGAATTAAATTTTATGAGCTTGCCGTCCGTTTAGTCTTTCTTGACATCTACCTACGGTATGATTCTAAATATTCACGACTTTCAGTTATCACAAGTTTACAACAGAATATCTGAGTGCATCTCTTCTGCAAAGCTGAACTAAAGCTTTTAATTCAAGTCTACTAATTTTATGTTTTATTGCTATGTAAATATTAGTTATTAATATTTAAATAATATTATAAATGTATGAATTTACCTACTAATATTATGTAAAATATCAAAGACACCATCATCAGTGAATTTCTAGATAAGTTATATATAAAATCATGTTACGGCTATTGTACAAAAGTTACTCAATGGTACAATCTCTCTGACTCAACCTTCGCCTTGGCAAAGATACAATTTAGCAATTCAACATCTTTGTTTAAAATTAAGCTACTTTTCTAAATAGGGTATAATCTATTTTTAATCTTTGTTACTATTCCAATCACTTTAAACTACTCACTCAAGGCTGCATTGGTAAAACTACAAAGTCAACTAGAATATAATTGGAATTCTGTTATTTCAAAGGCAAAAGAAGAAGAAAGGTTTGTTAAATTAATGCAGCTGTTTTTTAGTTATCATGTTTGTATCTGTTACATTCCTTGAGTTTACTCTAATTCTCTCATGGTTACAAATAGAAAGGACAAATTGCGCAATAAAGCTGAAAGGTCTTTAAGTTATAGCGAGCAAAGATGTTTTTGGAGAGTTCGTCAGCCTCCGGTAATCTGTTGGCTAAGCTAAACCGTTCCTAATCATTATATAATTATCGTTACATAAGCTAATTTCTAGTCGATACAGCTATCGAAGGATAAGTAATTATTTATTGCTTTTTTCCCCTTACATGTTGTAGTCTTATGATGCGAATATGTCAGAAGCCGGTTTTAGAAGATTAAATTCCACGGTTGGTAAAAAATAATAACAGCAATCTTTATTAAGTTAGCAAAATGAATAAATTGGAAGTGATGTTGTCCCTATCGCCAATTCTTCTCTTGCGGTTACAGCCAAAAGACTCTAAACGGACCTTAATCAGTGAGGTAAACACTCTTTGCTTTATTAACATTAACTCTCACTATTCCAGTACTTTCTTATCGTACAATGCTCGTTCTGAAGCCTATCGCAGCATTGTACTTATTCCTGCACTAAATTGATTGCTATTACGATTACATAATACGTTTCAACAGTACTTAAAACCATCATCATAGCCTCTAATTATAATTGATATTTTGTAAACAGGCGGAAGCCTTGCGAAAAATGATTGAAGGTTGTGCTATGAAAGTTTCAAAAGGTGTAGAAAGGTAAACAATTTTTTTACTTATTACCTCATAATAAAATTACTTTAGGTAATTCATTTTAGCATTCATTGTAGCAGTCATGGTGTGTTATTATTTCTTTTACAGTAGTTTATCTTATTACAGCCTGCATTATCTATATTAATGACTATACTTACCGCTCGAGAGATGCAGTAAGAATGTAAAATATTTTATACTTAATTAGTGACAGATTCTATGCTGCTAGTCGTATTATAATCAGATATATAATATATCATAATACCACAATTCTGATTAGATACCAAGTAACGCCTTACATACGGACTTAAGAGATATTATTATCTCAATTTACGAATAAGTCTGCGTATTTATTATATGTCTCCCATTTGAAGTAAATAGATCTAGATTGTAACTTTTTGTATTTCCCTTTATCGATAGCGTTATCAACAATTGTGAAAAATATAAAGACTACGATCCATTCCTACCGACTACTAGAACTAGTAATCCTTGGATTACTGATAAAATTACAGAATGGAACCTAAATTCAGTCAAGTAATTCAATTTAATATAAAATATATGCTGTAGTATTTTACCTACATAAAATTAAAATAGGAAATTGATGATATTGTTACATGCTATCGAATCCATAACTGCAAGTAAACTAAATCACTTTAGTGATTATGTTAACACCTCATTCTAAATTTAGCATGATTTATGAGCTATCATCATTAGGTAATAAATTTTTTTTCCTATACAATTTATTGATAGTGCCACAGTTTTGCATAAACGTCGAGTTTTATTATGGGCAGTATCATTAGCAGATTTGCTACGAGATGACATTGGAGTGACCAATTTTATTGAATTTGCTAGCAATGAACACAGCGAAGAAAATATAAAGTAAGACATATAATATTAGTCATTATAAATAAATTACTGACTATGAGTTTGCTGTATAAAATTTTCCTTTTTAATAATTGAACTGATAGGTAGAATATATAACTTAACAGGTCTCTGATATAACGTTGATCGTTGTAGTGTTCTTGATAAGATTTTTTATAGTAACTAGGAGCTACCCCTCTCGATACGCTCAGATAGTATTGGTCTGAAACCTTAATATTTTTATTGTTATAACCATCACATTTTATACATAGATGTATCGTGTTTAGTTAAGCATCATGTCAACTTAAATGTCAAGTCTGAATTCATTTGACTCTTTGTGAATGGCTATGTAATATTCTCTGTAAATTTTATGATTTTGCAGGCTTAAAGAATGATATTATACGGCAAACTATAACAAGTAACAACTAACTCTTTCTGCATTTTTCTTAAACAGCTTCTGGCTAGATTGTGAAAATTTAATACACCATACGCCAATGGCACTAGTGCCTAGTGTTGTTCATGATATTTACGGGTTCGTTACTTCATATTTCGGCTTATTTGTTTAATATGATTATATTGACGTATTAAGTACTGGTAGATAGTTGCTGCTACATTCCTTGAGGTTTAATAAAAAAAATGAATGCTTGGTAGTGAATCCACTTTAAATTAATAATGATGATTCTATTACATTTTATTGCAAAGGCGATATTTAACTCCATCATCTCCACAGCAAATTAATATTGATGCTAGCTATATTAGAAATATTGATAAATCACTCTATGATCCAAACAAGTGGATATTGATTGATATACAGAAAAAAATTTATTACCTCATGGAGAGGAATAGTTACCGGCGCTTCATAGAATCTGAAGAATATCAATCGATTTTAGAAAGTGCAATTGAAGTTCGACCTCGGAAAAAGTATGATTTTTTAATCTATTATAATTTAAATCTATTCCAACTCTACCTGATACAAGCAGTGATTATTCCGGAAGAGTGGTAATAGCCAATTTTTTTATTTTTGAAGAATACTCAAGGCCGAATCTTAAATAGTCTCTTACTACTTAATTAATCGGTTTTTCTTCCTGAGTAATTTACTGCTAATAGCAAGCTTATAACCGGCTGCTATTTAAAGTACGGTAATAAATCTCCCAGTAGTGTACTTTACAAATCTAAAGTAACATACTAAAATATCACAGAATTAGGCAATGTAAAGTGGGTTAATAGGATATGCTGCTTTTCGATAAATAAATCAGCTTCAATTCAATTGTGACATAGATATATTAACAGATAATTTTTCCTTAGCAGATTGACCTTGAAGTATAAGCCAATTAGGGATATACCTAAAGGCCATGTTACGAACGATAATGAAAGATTGATGAGAAGAAGGACCAGCTCATCCACAGGACCATTTACAGTATTAGAGAAGCACTCCAGAAATGGACAAAAGCATGCAGGTGCAAGTGAAATCTTTCAACCTACTCCTAATCGAAATTCGGACTTATTCACGATTGGAACTATATCTAAATCAAGATCCTTTAATGACCTGGAAGGTAATATCGATCTAACTTTTAAAGTAATTCTTGAAATCTAATTGTTTCTATTCTTGTTATGAGTTTAACCATGTTAGACATTGCTTATACAAGCATTTTATAAACATATAGCGATCTAAGACTTTATGTGAAAGTTATTTCTTGAATTGTAAAAATCTACGGTATAATTAGATCAAAGTGATTACATAACCGCTTTATTCATGATTTTCGTATAATATTCCTTTTTAGTCTCATCAGAGTCTATAAATGATTCTCAAGCTATAAAACAAAATTTTTTACCGGGGCTGGAACTACCAAGTCTTAAAGGGAATGCCGTTTCAAATCAAGATTTAAGCTCTCCGGGAAGCAAACCCAGCATCAAGGCAGCAACTCCACGATCAAGCCAAATACCAAGAAAATCAAGTCTCCGATAGATCAAATTATAATTTGCCTAGTTTCTATTCCTTAGCCTGGTAGCAAATATTTTTTTGTTGTTCTTTTTAATATGCTCCTAATGTTAATATTAATGCTAATGGATGATAAACTGATAAGAAAAACTGGATCGCCACATGTTTGCTATCGCACATAAACAACTTGCAATATTTCTATGGAGTGCTTTAATCAAATTTCCATGTAATGACCTGCACCTATTTATTTTAAGTCTATCTAAACTAAAACAATTTGATACTGATTATGATGACCATGGTACTCATAAATTATACAATCTATTAGAAAATCTATGTGAATATTCACATGATGGGATCGTCTTTCGTGTTTTCAATCGTTAGTATTTGTGATCAAGCATTAATTTTTGATAAAGACTTCCGAAAGCGGCAAAGTAGCTTGTATTACCTTATGCTTTGATGCTGAGAAAGATGAGTAATCAACTTAAGGATAGATATCTGATTATTAGTGCGAAGGTATTTTCTCCAATTTAGCCATAATATAATGAGGTTATATCCAAAGAATTGATGATAATTATTTAAGATACCATTAATCAAAGCATGGCTGTACCAGTAGATAAAAAATATGGTTAACTCTACTTTAGCTAATGATATTAGAACTCTAGTATTTGTTAGGTTATCATTTTCATCTATTAAAGCAGCTCGCTACCATCTCTTATGATATCAGATAATGTACTATAATATAATAAATATCTTGCAATCCTATCTTGAGGTGTATAGATTAAAACAGCAACCGAATCAACCTACTGCAAACGTATTCGTTTGAATTGCTTCTTGTTTTTGGGCGGGGATTTAGGCTTAAATTATATTTAATTGAATTGGTGCTTAATCTATATTGGTATATTATCAATTGTTCATAACAGATTATAAAAATCGAATCGATAAAAATGATCCAACATATAATTCATTATACTAATCAAACTAATCAAATATATTCGTATTGGTAATATGTAATTTTATTACTATTTATTACGGCACTTACTACAGTATATATTACTCTATTACTAATTGTTAAATATTATTATTTATTATCGTATTACTAATATTATCTAGTTCAAGCATGCTACTAATTACAGTCTTAAAATTACTAATTCTCAATTTTGAGTTGTATAGTTTATACTAGACTATTAAGAGGATCAATTAAGGTAATTGAAGACATTATTTGTACTGAATGGCATGGGAAAAAAAGAAACTTGGCAGCTATATAACCTAAGTTACTCCGTCTGTGAAGTATTATCGTTATGGTTTATGTGTCGATATCGACATACGATGAATACTCTCGCTTACTATATTCCATTATTCACTGCATAGGGTTGCTATCGTACCATATAGTAATTATTTAGGAATCTATGGAAAGACCATCGACATTCAACTAAGCAAAGACAGAAATAATCACGATAGTCACCGATGAAACGGAAATCGTTTTGAACTAAGAAAATTGTTGTTGGTTACTGATTGCTTCCACAATACAGAAGAAAATAGAGAAGGAATACTTCTTATTAAAGAAATCAGATACAAAAAAAAGAAATTTATATTCTGGTAATCAAGATTCGACAATCTCGGTTTTATAAATCTACGTTCATATCCGTGGCTTAATGCTGGTAATAAATCTCTATTTTCCGCTACTACTCCTGTCGATAGTAGCATCACTTCTAGAAGTAATAGCTAACATTTTATTACATAAAATTGATGGCTTAGCAACTCCTTATATCGATCAATAATTTATTTTACTCTCCATAGTAAGGTATCCTACTAGCTCTATTATAAATATTAAAATATTAGGCAGAAATTAGCCGTATTTGCAGCTGCAATGACCGAGTAATAGTCTCCAGCTATTACTATTAGCCATATAATGTAAGACTGCAACTTACTGAAATCACTACAGCAGCTTTATAAATAAAATATACGGTATACAGAAGGTAAGATTGTAGAATTAAATATGATTTTTATGCAACCTTGCTGTCAACTTTACTATTAAATTAGTATTAATTCTAAAACATGCCGCATAAATGATTCATAAATTAGCTTGTATGGTCACAAAATAAGCTTTCTTGACATGACTAGTAAATTATTATGCCTAGCATATTTGGCTTCAATTAGAATCATTGAAAATGTTGATAGCTTTCAAAAATATCATTATACCACGTTTAATCTTACAAATAAATCACTACTCATAGGTGATAATGTTGCAACAATAATTTTAAAGAAGGATGCTCCTTAGCATTCTTAACTTGTAGCAGCTTGTCAGTGCCAATACTTTCATTCATACAATGCAGTAGGTTTTATCATTGCATCGTACAATTTTGAGACATATTCTTCAAAGCCTCTAGTACTTATAATCAACAGTGTACAGTTGTTACTAAAAATTTCATCAAGACAGTTATTTAAAAAATATTAAGAAGTAGCCATGACCATAAGGAATCATTACGCTAAAGCATTTCAGTTCTTCCTTTGCTTTGCTTCTTACATTACTCAATGACTCAGCTGACTGAAACGCTGATAATATTTGTTAATTACTATAGGTGGCATACCTAAACATACAAACACGACTTTTATCATTAAAGAAGGTGTCGACTAGTAAATCAAAATCAACTTGAGGTACTGTGTTTATATTACTTTCAGCTTTAAAGTCGATCATGCTGACCTTTAATAAAATTATCAAGCTAAGATTTCGAGGTTGATTAACGTTATAGTTACTATGGCATCTTAACGGTATTAAGTGACAAACACCGTGAAAAATTGATCTGACGACCATTGTAATAGAATATAAAAGCTTGTCTTTACAATTCAAGAACTGCGCGTAACTACTTGTTCTTTTTTCATTAGACCTTAGGGACTTTTATATATTATTGTCATACTAATGCCATGAAACAATGATAAAAATACCTTTAATGCAATGCAATGGCTTTGTTACTACACAAATGGACGAGATTTTGTAGCGATAATCTTTACTACCATCTCAACGGATTATAAAATCACCGGGAAGTGATTATATAGCCACCGATTGCTATAGTTGCGATACAGTTTATTGTCCAATATTGCTTGACGGACCATCACATAATTGTAGGATATTTCTGATAGATCGCATCTTGATATCAAAGTGTCATGGCCGAAGAATCTAATATTAAACCATTGAACGAAGAACCAGAAGAAACCCCGGGATATAAGGCACCAGCACAAAAGTCCTTAGATGAAATTAAAAATCTAGACGCGGATGATGAAAGTTTAGTAAAATACAAGCAATCGCTACTCGCCGGAGTAGATTTGACAGCCGCACCAAAAGATGATCGTAAGAAAAATGTTTTATCCTATTCACTAGTCTAACAGAAATTTTATACATATTGCAAATAGTCAATATATTCGTCTTGAAGTTGACCTAGCAGCATAATGTCAATACAAGTGCAACGCTGTATCGTTTATGTACAGCGATGCTATAAATTCGCCAGATATAATCTACTCGTGCAAATCGATGAACAGAGAAGTATGGTGTGGTAATTAATTCATTTTCAATTTATTTCGCCAACCGGTGGAATGAATAGTTTGGTATTGGAATTATACGAAAGGTTATAATGTAGGAAAGGGTTGCACTTACCATTTAATATTGTTGAGGATATTCTTAACCATCTTTATCCTTTTCCAACTATATGTATCCTACAATTATTCCCTATTCCAATGATAATGATAAAACTATATGAAATTTCCACTACCGTCAAAATTGTTCCAATAGTGGTAAAACGGAATAAACACCCTTCTACTATACACGTATAATACGTTTACTAGTGCCATATGACAATCAGTTAACTCTTATACCTTCATCTTCGATTGCCTTTTTACCGGAAAAGTACGTAATAACTAATACTAATTAACATTTTAATCTAGTCTATCATTAAAAAGAGATGCATCGATTCGAAATACAGACATTTTGACTAAGGTATCTTTTATTATTTCATAATAAACGCCCATTCCATGGTTTGAGACCTATTCTTTTTCGAGAACTTCTTGGATAGAAAAGTATTTTACGGTACTTCTTTCCTCGACTTTACAGTCATAAAACGTTCTTATTCCCTTTTTAATATGTTTTCTATCGTTAACCATTTTATTCGATTATTTAATGAAGTAATTTTTTGGCTTTTGATGAGACCCTACCCGCTAAGACTATAATTTTAACTATACCAGTAGCCATACTGACACATATCGTGCTACAGTATATGTTGTCTATCAGTCTATTGCCAACAGTTGGCTAACTTCTACTTTACCGTAAAGAAAAAATGAAGATAATTTATTCCAATTATGTTGACGGAAAGAAACCGATAGAAACAGCTATTGTCTAATAATTGAATGTAAAATGGATTATTGTACTTTCGGCTGTTGTATTCCGTAGATACTATAATAATAAAATTAAATGCTGGAAGTGTCAGATGATGTCATCATGGAGGGTTCTAAATAGTCAAATAATTCGCTGGAATCAGAGTGGCTAGGTAAATACTATACTACTATGTCATTAAGCTTGGGTTATTAGCTAGAATTAGGTGCGTACTGGTAATACATTGATTTGGACTATACGATTAATAAAATGACGCGAATTTGTTAATATTACCTAAAAAAAATTTGAAAGCAATTTTATTTATTGCATCAATTTGGATATTTATGCCCTCGATTGTAACCATTTTCTGATGATTTTTAAATTCTAAATTAAAATTATATATTATTCAACTCATCTGGATGGGGAAAAAAGCAACAAAATTGATCGTCCAGCCTTCACTTATTCATTCATGCTGTTGTACTATAGGACGGCTATTTTGACCCTAATTACATAGTTAAAATGATGTTATTAGTACACAATCGAACTGGATTAGAGGAGTAATGGTTTTCGTTTTAACATCAATTATATTATATGCTTCATCAAATTATCCACTGTATCCATTGTACCATTGGCTAGACCGCCAGTGAGACATTAACCCTGTTATAAAATAGTTAAAACTGTGCAGCATGATTTTAATTGAATCAGCATTTAAATGCTGATCTGCTTAGAATTGATACTCCAACTAAAATTTTTGAATTTTGACCAAATAATGAAAGATACCTTTTACTAAAAGACTGTTAAGACAGACGTGGACTCTACTATCTACAATTTTTAGATTCGACTTAAATGTATCTAACCGACAACAAATAGTGCGACGGAAATGAAAACGAAAGCGGGATATTTTATGACTTGATACGACCATAATTATTAGTGTAACTAGCAATATACCCATCGCATTCGCTGACGAATCCCCATCCAAATAGCAATGTAATGTGTGGAATATTTCATACACAAAATAAGATACATACAATCTTCGCCTTATTTCGATACTGTTTGTCCATGGAAATAAAGTTTTCTACCATATAATCACATATTTACGCCGCGTCTATTACATCCTTAAGGCGGATATTATCACAAGTTAATACATAATAATACAAGTATTGCAATAAAATTGCTGCAATAGATGTATATGTATTATCTACACTATATTAAATGATTACATAAAATCTTATAATTTAACGTATTACGTATATTTTCCTTCGCTATGTTATACCTTAATCTTAATCTAATATTGGAACTGCGTTATCTCTTGAAATAATCATTTGCTTAATTAAGCCGGCTAATTATTTTTATGGCTTGCATATTTAGCTCGGAGAGTAATTGTTGAAAAGATGGGGTTAGTTGTCCAGGGTCGCGATGACATCGAACTTGATCTCACAGGTAAACCGTTTTCCATTTTTGTCCTTAATATAATTGATAGCATGAAATACCTGCAGTAGGAAGTATATATAGTAAGATAATCTAGTTGTAAATTTTCTTTTAATGTATTACTTTGTATAGAATATATACTTGGTCATTTGAACAGGAAATTTACTAGTGGAGTAATATACTACATTCTTAACTTTCAGTATTTTGTTCATCATTCATCTTTGCGTAATGCGATCCTTTTATTATACGATTTCAAAAGATTACTGCTGGATTTATTAATATTTGCAATTATCTGCCTATAATTGTTACGAATGAAGTATTTATCAAGATAATCAAAATCAATAGTAGCAGCTATTACTGAAATATATTAATATACTGAATTGTATAACCTCTATTCTCTTGCTCATATTCTTGCAATGTTAATGGAACTAAACGGCCAATATGATGGTATACTACAGGTGACTTGTCTGAGCTCAAGGAAAAGACTATAGTCATTAAGGAAGGCACCGAATATCGAATCAAAATCTTTTTCAAGGTATCTGCCGCAATCTATTAAGCAACGTCTGCACTTGCTTACGATAAAATTAAACCGAAATATAGAGAAGTTTGCAAAATATCTTGCCGTATTGTCATTTTGCAAAATACCCGGGCAGTTTGCAAAATGACCGATTTCGCATCCGTTCTCGTTCATATATACGGTATAAGAATAGTTTTACAAGCATAAAACAATTTCCAAATCAAAGTAGAATGTAGCGAATATATAAATCATGAATAATCAATACAGACATTATGATTGCCGCTTGAAATATTTATCACAAGTTAATCTGAAAATCGATTCACTCTCTCTACCCATGCAGTCATGAGAATTTCTACTGCATTATTGTAGTTCCATAGCCTTTCCTTTTTATATACACTTAAAAGCCATGGCGCGATAATTACTGAACGATACATTCACTATTTACACAGAAATATAATTTTTCTATGTTGTAAACGGTATAATTCACCTCCTGCTTAGTTACTCTCGCTTAAATAATATGCTTCATCCGACTTTTTACAGGTGCATCATGAAATTGTATCCGGATTAAGATATCATCATGCTGTGTCTCGTAAGGGAATCTCAGGTACAGTACTAAGACGATGATGCTGAGTGATCAATTGTAAAAGTAGTCATGGAGATTTCATTTTAGTGAAAAGTGTAACGTTAATCTTTCCCGTACTTTACTTTATTCTATCGCATGGATAGTGCTAGAATTGATTTCAAAATGAATTTATGACATGGTGCTTGTCGAATTGCCTAAAATAATACTCATTCTTTTATCATCAATTTTATGGCATAAAATTAAATCCTACCTATATCATGGCTCTATCCTATGTTTAGTTGACAAGCAATCTTACATGGTTGGTAGTTATGGGCCAAAAGCAGAAATACAATCCTATTTATGCCCTAGTGACGAAGCGCCTAAGGGTATGATAGCACGCGGTCACTATGTTGTTAAGAGCAAATTTATTGATGATGATAAGAACGTTCACTTAGCGTGGGAATGGTCCTTCGATATTAAAAAAGACTGGGAATAACCTGAGCGATTTAAGGCATTACGGCAAATATCATCAGAATAAATGTTGATGATATCTCATTTGGTAAACACTTGATTATGAGGAATCGCCCAATCATTGATCCTATATTACTACTATTAAACTAGCGAGTAGGATTGTAGGCTAGTCGTTTATTAACAGTAAGTTATTGAATGAAGCATGTTACATGCATTTGTTATATGATTTTTGATTCCATTTCATCAACACCATGTGTTAAGGTCATTTCTAGGATATCGTAGTCTTTCTAATCGTATTTTTGTAAGGTTGATTAATTAAACCATGATTTAACTGTGGTATGGTATGTAAGATTATATCGTCATTTTTGATGTATCTGGTCATCTTTAGTGATCGCCTTCGAACACTGTTGTTTAAACGTCGTATCTTATGACCATTAATTTACATCAATGTACTAATAGTCCTCTCGAAAAAGTTTATAAATATCCTTTAGCGAGTAGTGTATAATCTGATGAGTATGATAATCACGATTGAATAGTTGATACCGTAAGAGGATTCTATGTTGTTTTCGAAAATGATTTGTTATTGTAACCGGTAAGTTTACGTATGCTTTTGCATCATAAATGGCATGCGGTTAGCATTTTTAATCAAGCTTAATCTATACCGAACTGTTTGGTGGCTTATGTGATGTACAATCTGTGTTTTGATGTTTATGCAAACGTTGAATAAAACGGTCTAAAGGTGTCCATTTGGAAGAATTGTTGTCATGACTGTTGATATTTCGCAAGCTGCGTTGGGTATACTCGTATATTAGTCGTCATCCTTGATCAATTCCTATTATGTAAAAACTTGAATTTTCAATAACCAATTTGAAATGCAATAGTTTGCGACTTTGAATGGCAGACTAAGGTGTTTCTTGGCTGCGCTAAGTTGGATGGCAGTAAGGGAATTTCATTCGGTACAAAGTAGCGTACAAGATCCGAAATCTTATCCGGTTATGATCAATATGCAGTATTTATTTTTTACGTATGCCGCTTGTTGGCTTGGCACAGTAATTCCAGTATTCTATGCTGCAATCATGATAGTCAGGAAAAACCTTCCCAAATTAATGACATTATACTACAGAATTCTGGCACAATCGATCCCTTCGAATATCGGCGTAGGTAATCCGATTAACGAAGGACTCCATGACTGTATTGGCATTAATCAAATCTGTCCATCGCTTTCATGAATTTTTCTTCCCTCTAGAAATTGATAGGGTAGTTGGCATGATCATGGAATAATTGAAACAGTTAATTAGCTTGTTAATACCAGAGATCAACAAGGTGTGATTGGATCCATAGGCCGAACAATTCTTTTCATGGAATCAACTGGTTGCTTTTTGTAGAGGAAATGGTTCGATGGCGTTAGCAGAAAGGCTGATCGAAATAACTTTACCAGGTGTTATAGCTGAGTAAGCAACGGCAATTATTATATATTTATGGTAATGACGCTCTTCAATCAATCAGTAATTCATGACTAAATTAGAGGGCTACAAGAACCTGTAGGTAAACTGACTGAAATTTGTTACGCCATTTTCTCTATTATGCAACTGTTTACAGCGATGTCAACTTCTAGAATTGGTTAGGCCATGTTGTAAACTGTGCTCCTGTTTACCGCAATGTCAAGACTCAACAGTCAAAGTATGAACAACTTTGGAAATTTATCGTATTGAAGCTACAAATGTCAAATTGATTCCATTGCTATTGAATTCATCGACCCTTCTTTACGACATGATGTACGCTTGAAGACTGCAAAGACGTCATTTTTCCTAGTTTCGAGCCGCCTCTTTCCCTAGCCTACTGTACCCATACTCCTTTGCTTAGTATTGTCTAGCAGTTATTTCACTGCCGCACAAATCCGTCTATTGCGGATAGTAGAAGGGGGAAAATTTGCCCAGGACTACTCGTCAAAGCATTTTCTTCTACCTCTATGGAAGGAAATAAACAAATGAGTCAGCGATAAAAGGAGTCGAGAACACTTGCCAGTTGCAAAAGACATTAGTCAAGGCAGAGGCTGATTAGGAATTGTTGCAATTTCCTCTTCGACGTGGCTCAACAGGTCCAGGTTTCCTGCTTTCCATTTAGAAGTACCACATCCTGGGATTTTGATGTCGGATAAATCACAGTCCGGAGCCGGCTACAGCATGTAAAATGGAAAGGAATGAATTACTGTGGAAAAAATGTCTTGATTCAAGGGGTAATTGAAGAAGAAACGATCAACTATGAGCAGACGAGTGCGGCATCATTTCTTCTCTTGTTCAACTTAACCTGAAATTTACTACAGTAGTGGACACTATAGCCATCGCCATAGTCATGGCAGACTGCTTTTGGATGAGCACTTGCGCTGTATAAAACGAAAGAAAACAGGCAACGGCTACTACGGTAGTAAAAGAGTTGAAGTCTGATTACTTTCGATGGCACCCTTTGGTTAAAAAAGTCAAAGTTGCATTCCGTTGAAATTCCTGAGTAATATTTGCATATACCCCTTCTAACATTCCGCATTTAATTGTGTACAACAGTCTGATTATTGTTATTATTATTATGATGATGAAGTCTGATTACTTTCGATGGCACCTTTTGGTTGAAAAATCAAAGTTGCCTTCGGTTGAAATTTCTGAGTAATATAATACAATATTTACATATATCCCTTCTAACATTCAGCATTTAAATGTGAACAACGCTGTTCAATGATCTCTTTTCAGGGTGCCATCGAAATGAATCAGGCTGTACACTACAATGTTACAAAGAATCTCGACGGTATTATTATGCAGTCGAGATCCAACTCATTTCCCTACAACATATCCAGAAATGCTGCTGAAATGCCTATCTATTTTTAATGCATTGGTAGCAAAATTAATCCATATTTTCGGTGCGCCTATGTCAAATTCAAGCCATCTACCTCCACTTCCATGAACTAAAACCTATCAAGGTATCCACTAAAAAATGGAAACTTGGACAAGTTGTAGCAAGATCCTGTATACGATAGACTCTACAGACTACAGTATAGAGTAGAAGAGCCGTTTCAGTGGCTTTTCCTGGGAAAGGTTTGGATCGAATGTAGAATGTACAGTACTTTACGCCCCCGTCCGCTGTACTGTACACTCTGATTCTAATTATTTTCGATAGCACCCCTTGGTTCAAAAATCCAAGTTGCATTCCGTTGAAATTCCAGTAGAATATTAATAGATACCCGTAGAAGGATATCTCCA
The DNA here is from genome assembly GCF_000150275.1 of Trichoplax adhaerens. Taxonomy (NCBI): domain Eukaryota; kingdom Metazoa; phylum Placozoa; class Uniplacotomia; order Trichoplacea; family Trichoplacidae; genus Trichoplax; species Trichoplax adhaerens. The sequence continues at coordinate 186,346 of NW_002060944.1, read as the reverse complement.
TGGATATTAGACTACCACTACCGATAGAATTGAACTCGTTTGGGCCTGATTGAACAGACACAATTCTAGTTTTTCAAGGTGCCATCGATAAATGAATCCGAGACAGGACACTGTTTGGGTCTGTTGTACAGTGCACAGTACTTTTGTTACAGTACTTTACACCAGTCCACTGTACAGTATGGACTGTACTTCCAGCCTTGATGCCGTAGACTTGAGGAAGGTCGGTTCGGTTCGGTCCGGTTCGGTTCAATCCCTTTTATCAACTACGAGTTGATGGTCTGGTCCGGTCCAGAGTGCAGTACAGTGTACAGTGTACAGTACACACCTCAATTCTCCGTACTGTAGACGGTAAGCTTTTCTTCGCCTGTTGGGCTAAGTCGAAGGCAGAAAATTATTTTTCCTCATTTCTCTTCCATTTTAATCCCTGCCGTCTGCGTTCTACTCGTTTCAAGTCGATTTATTTGCAAAAGTCAGGTATGGCTGAACAAGAAGAAGCTGATATAGCCCCTGAGGAAACCCCAGGATATAAAGCACCCGAAATGAAATCGATCGAAGAGATTCAAAATCTGGATAAGGAGGATGAAAGTTTAGTACGATATAAGCAAGCTCTGCTTGGCGCCGCGGCGGCCGGTGGAAACGTTGGAGGTAAGAAAAAGGGGAAACGACTACCTCGTTGAGAAATCCTATCATCTTGCTTGATCAGATGGGATATCCCCCACAACGTAAACTAGCAACTATTTCTTGCAAATCTTTTGCCTGGGTAGCGCTTTCTAACCATGATCAAGGACTATCGTACTTGTACAACAGTCTAGTGTAAAACTACAGCCAATGGACGACGTCCAATGACAGGGACGGACTTTCACGTTAGAGGAAAGTTGGCCAAAATTGTGGCCAAGGGATAGATAGGAGTTCTACTATTCCACATGATCGGTATCTACGACTGCTCGACTGATCATCCCTAATGGCATACTGTACTCTAGCACAAATTTCCCTTTCAAATTGCATCAACAGTATATCGCCTTGTCAATGAGTCAAGGTGGAGTAAGTGGCTGATTTCAAGTCGTCACTGTAATAGAGTAGTCGTCAAAGATTGATCACAAATTCAATTTTTTCATATCCTCCCTAGTCGCAATAGTAACGCTCTGCATGTCCACATCAATTGGTTATTGCCAAGTGGAAAATACTCCATTGATTTTATCCAATGATAAGTACATTCTACATGTCTACATGAAAGTTCGAAGTACACCCTTTGGGTGCGTTCCCATCATGGTCATACTGGCCTACGGGGACTCAATTTACTGTGGATAGTAAGTCCTACTTTTCTTCATCGGCACTCTGCCTTGATAGTTAGAATGGCTGCATGATCAATCAATGAGAATTTGATTTCTGAATACCTCACTTTCGAGTTGAAATTGTCACCAACAGCATCCAGTAACACGCACTTCTACTTCATAAATCTCATCTTCAAGGCGTTATATTCTTGTAAACGTATGATAGATTAGTTATCCGTCCGCTCATACATGCAAAGATTTCTTCCATCTATTACTGGAGTCTGGGCAAGTAGCGAATATAGCATTCACTGTTTGACAAACCATTTTTTTCTCAACCCTTCTTCAATAGTGTCATCTCTTTTCGCTCGAGAAAATTCCCAAAATGCTACCAATACTTCCGCATAAGACCTAAATTAGTAATCAACAACTTGTGTCTAAATAGGGTAAGAGGATTAACACCATATTCAACATTGTTAGGACAGATTAATGAGTAGGCATGTTGAGATTACTGGTCTAAATGGCTGCTGATAGAGAGATATAATTATTAGTGGGCTAGGGAGTCCTGATAGGTTTCTCCGACCTTTTTCCCCTAAGCATCCTTTCCATTAGAATTATTGAAAGAACATTCTACTGTTTTACAATGTGCGGTTACACTTGTATTCTATAAGAAAAAAAATGGCTCCAACACTGACCATTCATGCTTTTAATCAGCCTTTCAATAAGTATCATTGCAAAATTGTAAAGTAAGTATTGTGATAGCATATTGGCTATGATAAAAAACAATTACAGCTATAGTAGTATTGTCATAATATTGTGAATACCGCTTAATCCACCAACCTGGAGAATGAAACTCCCATAAGTCGTTTAGCACAGTAAATCAAAGTAAAAAAGAGGGCTATGATATTGATGAAAGATCAACGATAAAATTGTACCTGTACGCCATCTTTAATTTACTCGTCTATTTGCTCGATACTTTATAGTATAGACGCTAATACGCTCCTAGTTGACCGCAAATAAAACAAAGATGGTAAAGCACGATGCATGCAGAAAGAACTACCTAATTATTGTGCCTATTTGTTATACTGCAAATAGAGTTGACAGACAACGAATGGATATCTTTTTACTCCCTTGCAGAAACATAATCTTTGTCGCTACCATAGGATCGCAAAATACTGGTCGCTACTATGCAATTATCATACAAATTAATTATCAACAGCTGATACACGATTAGAACAAATAGCTTACTGTCTTTCTAATATCGGACTTCAATTTGAATCTCTTACTTTACTTTACTTTACTTTCGATCAAAGTACTGTAAAGCGGTATGACGAAATGGTTGCAGGTGGTGTTGTAAAAAACTTTCACATCTCAAAACGTGTTTTTGCTTTTTGTGCTGTAATTTTCATATTAATTGAGTAAATAGACTTCCAACATGATCTGCTAAACATCCCCCATTTTGGGTAGAGGATAAAAGACACAACTACTCGTCTATGTGGACATCATGGACATGTTGAAATGCCAATCCACCGTGAATTGCGGGGAATATCAAAATTATATTATTTTTACCGAAAATTTTGTAATAATGTAATTTACAAGCTATACTAAAGTAACTTAATCTACCCTATGGAGTAGTCCATGATGATACCCTATTGCACGTCTAGATTGTAGAGCTGTATTCAATGACTTTATAAGGTACCATGATGCTGAAATGGCTATAGCATTGATTGAATGTTGTAGATTGCTCAGGGTGCCTTCAAAAGTTTAACCTTGAATTTTAGTACAATAAGTTTTCTTCAAATAAAATTATGCAGTACAAAGTGTGTGTCTGTATCGGATAGGAAGCAGCGACAGCGTCATCAGATAAAATGTAAATGGTACTAATGAAATTAGCGTACTTATCGGATGCCATTGATTAAGTCATCCATTCCGTAGCCCTTGCTATAAAGATTTTCTAATTTTATTACTAACGTAAGCCAAACAAACCCTAGATTGCATGCGTTCTATACTTACGTAAAATGCGACGGGAACATTAACTTCAGCGCTTTTTATTGAGGACAGTATGACTTGGCAATTAATACAACTGATATTTTTTTTACACTTTTCCGGATAGGGAATACTTACACAGTACTGTTTTAAACCCTCATACTTAAGCCATTACATGGCAAAAAGTTGGTTGATACAGCCCATGTTGCAGCATAACTCTTTTATATTTGATTGTTAAAAGGATTGATTACGTATTCGTAAAATTTTATATTCATTTATAATACCGATCACTAACGATATTTATCCTTCATCCATACTAGATTCTTCTGATCCCCGAAAAGTAATTGTTCAAAAAATCTCTCTAGTTGTCGAAGGTCGCGATGACTTCTCCTTAGATCTCACAGGTAAGTCGCTTTTATAAACATTTTTCACTTATAGCGTAATTTGTAGTGAAGAATTTCGAGATTTTCAACATTACATCATGTAACTGTGTAATGCATCAATGACGTTTATGTTCATGGTTGTCGATCAAGACTGCTTCTTCTTAGTGACAATAGTTATGAATACCGATTTAATGTATCAAATGTAATTTCAACAGTCATTATACTGGTTTAATGTATCAATTGTCATTTACTATATCACAAAATAGATTTGTAAATGTAAATAGTATTAAGCATTGTCATAGTTTTCCTAATTGTACATTTCATTTCCTGGATATATAAGTAATACCTTATTAAATATAAATTAAATCGTTGAATTCAAGTTGACCTTGATAATTATCAAGAAAATGAAGTTTTAACGTTAGAATGGAATATCGCTAGTGTATAAATTTATTGTAATTGGAGTTACTACATAGCATCGTGATTGATATCTTGATTTTTATCGAAATTGGTTAACCGAGTTAACATAGAGAAGACGAGATAAACATTTATGTACCACTAAAATTGTGGCACAAGAAATTATTCTGTTATATGGAATAGAGCACTTGTGTTAATTTTGATACGTGTTACTCTAGGTGATATATCCAAACTGAAAGAGCGGGCTATTACGATTAAGGAAGGATGTGAATATCGGATCAAAATCTCTTTTAAGGTACGTAAATATAATCTGTTCAAAATTGTTGGCTATCCAAAAGTTTATAAACTACTAAATACTCCGTAACTAATTTTGACTAAGTCACTAGAACTACTCTGTTGTCCATCGTACAACAGTCACGCTCGACAGTGGTTGAATTATGTTACGATAATTTATTTTGCAACGATGTGAAATTGGCTATTTCTTTTCATAACCAATTTGTTGTATGATAGACAGTATTTATATCCGTTAAGTTGGTGGTATAAATGATTACCAGTTAAGGCTGTCATGCAGATTACGCAGTTCGTGTAACTAGGCTTGCATTATGAGTAGTGATTCCTGAATCGACTGTAGCGGTTGTTTCGGTTCAAAAATTCTAATTTCAATAGTTTGTGATGTTTATGACCCTACTGTAAATATAGACTCGAAATGTGTATTTGATTAAGTTTAAAGAATTGATGTCATGACGCATTCTTACAAGATTGCGAAATACACCTATTCATCAAAGCTACCTATTAATTTACTATCTAAATTGACTTTTTTTTAATGTAGATTCAACATGAAATCGTGTCAGGATTAAAATACATGCAAGTCGTATCACGAAAAGGCATCAGAGGTATTTTTAAAGTCATACCGTGACTTGAAATTTTGTAATAATGCTTTTCATCTTTTATTCACTACTTCGTGTACTATATAAATTTGACTTCTTCAGCTATGTACTTCATTATACGTATGTAGTTATTTAGTATCTGATTAGGGCTATTCGGGTGCCGATATAGCTTACGGTTAATTCTTTTTCATCCTTCTAAACGATAACGTCTGATGTTTCAGTGGACAAAAGTTCCTACATGGTTGGTAGTTATGGACCAAGTCCTAATAGTCATCATTACACAACCCCTGTTGAAGAAGCACCGAAAGGTATGCTTTCGCGTGGACACTACTCAGTTAAGAGTAAATTCACTGATGACGATAAAAATATCTATTTATCGTGGGAATGGTCATTCGATATTAAAAAAGACTGGAATTAGTAAACATTGTTCATCTGCTGAATAAGTTATTATCAAAATGAAATCATAATAATACCCTTACTATGAATAATACAATTAATATAGGGTATTCTACTATGACGCTTTGCGGTCATAGAATAGATAATAATTCCAGTAAGCAACACCATTTTAGTAATGACCTATTACCGATGCATCTTTTGTACGATTTTTGATTTAGCTACAGGATTATGAGGTAACATTTTTAATCGTAAATTGTGAACCCTTACTAAACTGTTGTCAGGTTGTAGTGTGAGATCATAGGTAATCTTTCTAAACGTAACTAAAATGTTCTTTTATTTCAATTTATATTTTATTTGTATGGGTATCATAATAATAAATTGGGAAATTTGATCTGTGTCGTGCAATACTTATAAGTGCGTGCGTTATTAGTAATGTTACTGGAGCTATTGGTGTAATTCATCGATGATTAAATAGTGTGTGACCTTAGATTGCTATATCTTGTTGAAATGGCTTCATGCAGTATACAACAAGAGTATCTGTGATCACTGGAATGCAGTTGATTGTACAACTTTCAACCAATGTTTGATGTATTAGATTGTGTGATGATCTGATCTAATATGTATTTGTGATTTGTAATAGTTTATATTAATAAAACATGAATAAACGAAATACATTGTTATCTAAACTCCTGACTATTGAACTTTCATTGTTTATATCATGGATTGTAGATAAGTAATACTTGAAGTAGTGGTTTAAATCCTTAAACTGTATATTGCACATTGTTCTGCAAATGCGTTTATAGTATTGGGAATCAATATCCACCCTAAGCCTAACCCTGACATAAAAGACATCTACAGTTATAGAGCATAGTGCTTAAATTAGTTCACGCTAAACCGGTATAAGATTGAGAATCAATACGTAACAATTTTCACATTATTCTCTTTACACTTTTAAAATTGACTTAGAAGTTACTGAAAATTTGTACTCAAAGCGCGTAATTATTGATCATACTGTGTTTGTAAAATGTTCAAGAAATTAAAAGCAATCGTACTCGTATACCTTGATCATTGATATTGATGTAGTGGCCTTTCTACTATCCTAATGCATTCAAGCAGCGTACCCGAGTTGATATATATAATTTTGTGATTCGTTAAAGCTAGACTGTGTTGAGTTAAAAATGGTGATCACCTTTCCAATTCACCATACTTGCGTATACCTTTCACAGTATCAATTGGATTAAGTCATAATACAGTACACCAATTCAAGGCATTAAGTATTGAGAATTAGCGTATGCTATCGTATATAAAATTGACTTTTAGCATTCTCATAATAGCTTGCGTAAGATAATTTAAACTAATACGACATTTTCAGTGTTAATTAATTGTCGTACGTCATGGCCGATCGATTAGAATCCTTTTTCTACAATATTTTACAAATGAAAGTATGGGTAACAAATTGCTACGAATTTATTTCATATAATATTACGCTATCAATTTCGTCATATTGTTGCTTTTACGTACAGATTGTCTAATGAAGGATAATTGTTGCGATAGACTATAGAAGATTTTTATGGCATAAATTTGCTTGGTATTGAAACCGCTATATATATATATATATTTAGTGCAATTTTAGGCCCTCCATACTTTTGTAAAACTTAATGATAAATTCTGTAGCCGAAATACAGTACTACTATGGACTAGTAGATAAGACAATTTTATCCTATAATTTAATCCCATACGACATTTTCGGCGTTGATTAATTGTTGTACGTCTTGGTTGGCCAATTGGAATTCTTCTACTACGATAGTTCAGAAATGAGGTACGGTGTATCAGATTGTTACGAATTTATTTCATATAAAATTACGCTATCAATATCGTCCTATTAGTGCTCTAAAGTATAAATAGTCTCATTAAGGATAATTATTGCAATAGGCTATTGAAGATTTTATAGCATAAGTTTGCTTGATATTGAAACTGCCAAGATTGAATGTGATTTTAGACCCTCTATACTTTTGTAAAACTTAATAATAAATTCTGTACCTGAAAGACACTACTGTACTACCATGGACTAGTAGATCGACTAATGCTTACTTATTTGCTATGACAAACTGTTGTAAATGTCAGAAAGTTATAACGTGCATACAGACTAAGGAACTCGTTGTGTTTATGACAGGTTGATTGATGCTTACTTCATTTCTACGATGGGATATTTTATATATGATGATCAATACGAATGCTATATTATTGTCTTAATTTAAAGTAGCACTATGCATAGTAGTATCTTAACAATTTAGAGCGTTCAGTATACTCGTATTAGAAATAAACCGTTACCATCTAGCTCTAGGCGTAGGAAATTCCGTAATGTTTGCATTCCTTAAATTATAATAAATCCGAATACAGTGCATGTTTGTGGTATTCATAAAGATTTCACCCTAGGCGTTGCTTTTTGAATGTATTTACGAACATCAGTATGACATCTTTAATTATCACTGAATAAATTCTTTTGTCTGTTCAGTAAAGTTATCACAACTAATAACTTGGACACTCATTAATTATTCTATCTGGGTTCAATTTAGACTTAAGTATACAGATATACGGCTACTAATTAATTGTACAATTTACGAATTTAACGGTTATTGTATTGCGAATTGCGCAATTGGCGAATAAAAACTGTCCAAATAAACGATATGAATAACGTTCATGTTTCATCCATTTTCTCAGTATTCTCACACTCACAGGGCATATATCACGGCCTTAAAATATATTGATTCTTAACCAAATTGGATAGAATATCTTATGGACGTAAGCATTTTTAGTAAGGTTGCATTTATGCATTGTGGTTGTCAAGAACGTAATCCACTATTTTGAATGGCTAATTGGCTATGCTGTACATACATCGATAAAAATTTAAAATATTAAACTGTCATTGCGAGATGGACATAAGCATTTCTCGAATAAATGAGACTCTACTTTCTTTCAATAAACATGGAAGACATGATCAAACTTGGAAATAAGTAAAGTATTTGTAACATCGAAGTAATTATTTTGTATTTGTTCACTTTCGGCAAGGCAATTGAATTTTGACTCAATGCTGAATTGTTCAACCAAACATGTCGAATAGACCCGTGTACTCTATAGCCGTTAATACGAATTCCTAGAACTACCCGTAGCGACTACTATTTATTCCCTATAAGCTCTCATAGACAATCCCTAAGGCCATTAGGACAACTTTACCTATTGTAATTTACTTTATTATATCTACAGATACCAATACGACTTTAATATCATCATAGGAAGTTCTAGATGTTGTGAAAGTAGCTCGTGCAAAATGTTGCAACAAAGACTTTTATTTACTTTTAGTCGATTCACGCAATTGATGAATTGTAACAGTTCTGAAATGATTCACTAAAGCAAAACTTGAATGGGGTAATTTAAGCTTAAAAATTGATATTCCATCCCTATGCTAACTAAACTGCTGCCACTTAATTAAAGTATAATTAATTAGCAGGATTTCCATAAACAATCGCTTCATTGAAAGTATATTGAACTACGGTATAGTTGGTTGGTAAAAACTAAATAAGTACCAATGCAGTCATATAGCAACAAGCTTACCCTTACTAATCGACTCTGGATCGTCAAGGATGCTCCGTCAGCAGAGCTGTAAAAGCTGCTTTATACAAAATGACAGACAATCTATTTGATATGAACAACTATATAAAGCAATTTATTAATTACTGTATATGTCCCGATGACGTATTCATGTGATTCTATAATTCTATTATTTCAATTTTTTAAATAACACTAATGATAGCACTTGGAATTATAGCATCTGCAATGGTAATCATAGACAGAAAGTACAAAATCCAAGCAGTAAAATTTATCCATAATGATGTTGAAATACATTGCACGTCTACATTTTATATCCTTTTCGGTTAGGCTTTCCAATTTTTCCAAAGCAGATGTTCAATTACCCGGTTTCTGTATTCAATTGAATTTCCATGATTTAATTCAATTAGAAGAATTTTGATAGTAATAAAGTGCCGTCAGGGATAAGTGAATGGTGTAAGAATGATTCAACTGCTATGAAAGAGTGATTACTAATAGTAATTAATAAAGTCTCCAGTTGTTTGGCTATTTTTGTGTCCATACTCTCTTCTGATGGTATTGGTCGTGATAGCAGCCATAGTCGGTATGGATTGAGATATCTTGATCAGCCTCCTTGAGCTGTTTCAACACTCTCTACCATCAGTATCACTCTCATTTCTCCAATATATGACTACTACGATCATCGTGTACGATAATACGACGTATCTCAAGTTGAAGTAGCATGGATTGTCAGTAAAAGGCGAAATTCTTACTATGGTTTACTGTACATTAATCGAAAGAAGACAGCCATCACTTTGACTCTAGACTTGTTATGGGGATATACCATTTTGCAACAGTTTTATTGAATACTGACTGCACTGCACTACTTCTGGAAAACGTTGTTGCGTGTCAGTTTATACTAGTCCCATAACACCTCTATTGAATGATCTGCAACAATATTACTTTTAGAGGTCCGAAATTGTCTTTCCATGGTAAGCAATCAAGGGGGGTTCCCTTCAAGGATGAAAAACTGCTGTGGTCGTTGATGACAACAGTTAGCTGCTAAGTTTGTCAAGACGACTACCTAACGCAGCAACGACCATGATGATATCGGAATTATGATTGACTGTAATAGGGTCTAAAAATGCTTTCATCCATTCATTTCAAGTAGTATCGAGTACAGCATGATAGTCAGCATACTATTTACTAGCAGTTCTCCTATTTTCCAAAAGCAATTAATCAACTTGCGATCAAGTCGAAGTGCAGCATAGGGGGTTCGACGTCACCGCGTCTGATTCCGCAATTTCCACTCAGTATCGTGAGTAGTATAGCCATGTCACCAGCTGGCACATTAGCATTACACTGAGCATTTTTCGGCAGCGCCTGCAAGTCTCCGCCTGATGTGTACAGTACTGTACTGTAGCCATAGTGTACAGTACTGTACACTGTACACTGTACAGTGTCAGTCCTGTACGTTTCCTAGCCTTTCTGACTAACTGCATACAGCACATGCGCGGACTGCTCCAAAAAGGCTAGTAATCCATGCTACACAGGACTGCATGGACTGCCTAGAATCTTAGTGTTGATTCGCAATGACATCAATAAACTAACTGACCACAATATTGCACTGGTGACTAGTATGGAAAATAAGAGGTAAACAGCACTACTTGAATTTTCCAACCAACTTCATTAACTACTATAATGTGCTGAACCAACTTGCTGTCCACTGTCCCAGTTCTGTACTGTACAGTGTACAGTACTGCTACTGTACGGTACTGTACACTGTACACTGTACAGTACAGTGACAGTTCTGTACTGTACGTTTCCTTGCCTTTCTGACAACTGCATACAGTACATGCGTGGACTAGTCCAAAAAGGCTTTTTTGGAGTAATCCATGCTACACAGGACTGCATGGACTGCCTAGAATCTTAGTGTTGATTCACAATGACATTAATAAAGTAACTGATCACAATATTGCACTGGTGACTAGTATGGAAAATAGGAGGTAAACAGCACTACTTGAATTTTCCAACCAACTTCATGGACTACTGTACAGTGTACAGTGTACAGTACACTACTGTACCAACTTGCTGTCCACTGTACCAGTTCTGTACTGTACACTGTACTGGTACGGATGTTATTGTTCTCGTTTCGTCAACAGTCCATTTTCCGGGTGCTGTGTCATGATGCAAATGGAGATGTTGCCACAGTATCGCTTGCTGTGTCTGTTTTTCAACACAACACTCCACCCCCAATCGTCAATCTGTCTACCAATCAAATCCTTCCACGAGTTTTTACAATGCGCAAGCGCAGGGTTCCATAGCCCCTACCAGTTCATATTTTCCGCACTACGTCGAGTCCATCCTCAACAGTTGCACGACTTGGAAGTGTCTTAACGTCCTATCCAATCATTGCGACATTAAGACTTGAAAGGTAAGTTAATGTCGTTGCAAGCAAGTTTGGATGGCAACATAGGAAAAGAACCCAATAGTTGATGCTGTATCTTATTTCTCTTTGACTAGTTCTAGGTATAGAAAGGTAAAGTGGCAAGAGTTGACCGATTAAAAATGAAGACTACACTCATTCTTTTCTCATTGATGTGCCTTTCATTGGCCATGGCTGAAGATGTGGCAGATAAAAATGTCCTCGTCGTCACCACCGACAATTTCAAAGAAACATTGGACCAGCATAAATATTTATTAGTTGAATTTTGTAAGTCAGTCATGTTTTCTTTGACATTGTTGTAGCCATGTAAATGGAATAGGATTGCAGTAGGGCTAAGGGGATACCATGCGCTTTTGTATTTTTCCATTTCTTCATTTGTAAAAGATTTGGAGAATAGTGAATAGCTCTGCTCCCTCTTTAGGCAGTTTACACTTTCTTTTTTTATTCATTCTGCTTCCTTTTCCATAAGTGACAACAACTTGTCGTGACGATAGCACAAGTGGAATCGAGTTCGATAAAAGAGCTCCTGATTACCCTATGCTATTCATGGTCCATTTTTTTTTTAACTTCCTTATTATGGTGTATTCCGTTGTTGGTACACAGTGTCGCAGAGAGTCTTGCGTCAGCGTGTGTATATTTACAGTAGGATCGTCGTCGAGTCCGACTGTCAAGTGAACGAGTGTCGATAAGTCTACTATCGGCTACTAGGACGTAGCGACTTGAATATGAAACTACCTTAGTCAACTTTCCGGTACAATCGAATCTATGGCGGCTCATGATATGTACTACTTGATTGGCATGGTAATAACAAGCAAATAGCTTGGTATTGAAATACGATGATCCTGTAATAGGTGCCATCTTATTGTTAAAGTAGTGATACCCATGGTAAGCTATCTACTTTCTTACGCGTCTATATAGACAGAGATGGTATCATTACCGTAAATGATTATTTCACTTAATAAATAGTTAATTAGCGGATGACGATGCAATGGACGAAACAGCGACCGACAATAACCATTGATGACTGAATTATTTGATCTTATTAAGGTGTTATTGAGGACAATGTATTGTAATCTCGTCCTTGAGAAACAACCAATTACTTAAGAAGTTATTTTGCCTAACAGACTGAAAGGATAATCGTCGAGCTACTTCACTTTTATCGTTCAATCAACATGGACGATATCATAATCATTTCTGTAATAGTAGGAGATAATGAGTCATTCATTCATCATAGCATAAAGTTATAGAAGGTCGTACCTTCTTTCTTGGATCGATGAATTGCATCTTACATTGGAGATCGGTGTACTCTAAAGCGAGCGACACCAATACTCTGAATTCATTTTTGATAGTTATTTACTATACTGTATGATTATTGCAAACATGTATGGCAGTATCGAAAATTGAGTAATCGCGTAGGCTTTTGTTTCATCAGCTCTGTAGCATTGAATTGCTTTGTGGTTACCCACGACATAAGGGTAAAAAGGGGAATCATGAAGTTGCTGATGGTAACAAAATACTTAAATAGCGTTGCCGTGATAGAAAAGGCATCAATCCCCATTTGTAGGTGCATTGTAAAGCAACTTATACATTTGGGGAAAATTTAACCACACATTATGCTAATTTTATCACAGCCATTTTGGAATAGCAGTACCACGTGTGCAATGCCATAGGCACTTCTTTTAGACTACGAGTAAGAATGTTACGTTGCGACTTATATAAAGTGACACTATCATGAAATGATTACTGTGATTATTTATGAACAGTATAATACATGTAAATTGATGCCTTTCAACTTCATAGATTGAATGGTGAATATTTTATTTGTTTCATATCCTTTGATACATTGTTGATGGACCACCTGTGCTACTGATATGGATAATAATGTAACGGGATGCAGATGCACCTTGGTGTGGACATTGCAAAAATTTAGCACCAGAATATGCCAAGGCTGCTGATGTCTTGATGGAGGAAAAGTCAGAAATTAGGCTAGCTAAAGTTGACGCTACCGTCGAGAGCTCATTAGCACAACAACATGAAGTACAAGGTTATCCTACCTTATTTTTTTTCAAGGATGGAAAGAAAATTAAGTACAATGGTAAGATGATTATTACACTAAACAACACTGCTTCGCAATCGCGACGGTGTTATTTATTCGTTTTATTGTAATTATATATTTGTACGCCAGCGTACCCTGCTTTCCCAGCTACGAAACGAAGCATAAAATCTACCAATAAAATCTTATAGACTCATAGTTGATTTCAGTCTTAGGATAATATCATGTCATCCTACAAGGAAATTGAGATCGATCTTACTATGGACAGGATTTACACCAGTTTTTGTTCTTATGCAACTGTTTTACTCCAAATCTGTAATCGATAACATTTGCATAAATAAATTCTATGAATAGATAATACGTTCTGTAATCATCAAAAAATGAAGGTTTACTCATGAAGCAGGCACCTTATTTTATAGTGATAAATACTTCATTTACATTCGAAAGCTAATCAACAATACTTGATGATCGTTTTGTTTCATACCATTCGGACCATCTCCAGTCAGTGTAGTAAATAGCTGCACTCACTTGCTTTGGTTCATTATTGTCCAATGGAATACAATAGCAATGCAAAGTGCTATTTTGGTATACGTACAGTAGATTACTATTTAATCGCCATCTGTATAAATGATTATAATAAGCTGAATAAATGAAAATTCTATTGTTCAGCACGAGTTTACAACCAACGCTCTTTAAGCACAGATAGACCTTATACTGTACGTATTCTGTCCTTGACGTTACTACTAAGTTATGCTACGTTAATGACATACTGCAGTTCATTTATCGAAATTTCTATTTATTTTATCATTTTAACCAAATTGAGAAATGTTACCCACTCCCGTATGAGAATAACGACATTTCATTGCGCAGTTTTCACTTGTAAACATTTATTATAAGTTACAATTCAATAATAATTAATTGTACGTGAACAGTGGCGACGTAATACGATAGATTGAATGAAGCAACTATAACCTTCCTATTATATGAAGTGCTTTGACAACGAAATTGTACTGAAATAGAACCGACAGATCGTTATTGATCAGCTCATACGTGAACATGGATGGATATTAATATGTTTAGATTGATTTTTTTTTAGTTTCGTTAACAACATACGTAGACTATTTACTGGACCCCAGCAATAAATAGAAATGATCGGTTAAGGCTAATAATTACTATGGGGCTTTTACCAGGGAGAAAGCAATTTCCGGCATTACACAAATGATGCACAATGTTATTCTAGCATAATACAGTACGCCGTACAATAATATTCTCGACATAACTTTCCTCCAGTGAATGTAATCAATAAATAATTTAAAAATCCTGTTTTTACTATTTCTATGGTGTTATTAAATTTTGAAATTTACTAAAAGGAAATCGTGATGCTGACGGTATTGTTCGCTGGTTAAAGAAAAAGACTGGACCTATTTATGTTTCTGTTGAAAGTTCTGAACAACTCGAAAAGCTAAAAAATGAGAATGACGTCGTGGTACTTGGTTTATTTCGTGATTTGGATCAAGCTACGCCCAAAGACTTTATTGCAGCAGCAGAAGAAGTGGATGCTGTTACCTGGGCCCTCGTTAACAACCCTGAAGTTGCAGCTGGACTAAAGATCGAAATGGAAAACATAATTATGTACAAAAAAGTACGTAGTAATGCTGTCTTACTATAGAATTAGTTATCAACGATCTGGCAATATTGATTAGGTATACAATATTCAACAGATAAATTACATTCTTTATTTGGAACATTTTAGGATAGCGATGCTGAAGAATTTAAAGGCTGGATGACAAAGGAGAATATTCTTAAGTTTGCTCGTATTTTTGCCTTACCTTTAATCAACGAATTTACTCAAGAAGTAATTTTTAATGCATTAAAACGTCCTTTACAAATCATTGAATAAAAATGCTTATGAGCAGGTCTTTATATATTATCTTTTCTGTTGTTTATATAGAATGCACCCAAGATTTTCGGTAGTGACGTCAAGACTCATTTGCTTCTATTTATTGGTAAAAAAGATGAGGAAAACTTCAATAAAGGTGTAGCTGCCCTGAAAAAAGTTGCTACAGAATTTAGGATGGAGGTACTTATATTCTTACGTATACTTTCATGATTAGTATTACCTTCCATATTTTATTTCGTTATTTTTTACGTAATTGTCTCTTATCTAATCCTGCAGATGTTATTCATTTACGTGGACATGGACGATGAGCAAAATGAACGTCTTGCAGAATTTTTCGATATCAAGAAAGAGGATGTACGAATCATAATCTTGAAATTTATTATCACGTTTATAACGTTCGTTCGTAGTTATGCATAATTTAACTTCTTTTAATTTACAGAAAACTAATGTTAGAATTATCAAAATGGAAGAAAGTGATATGAAAAAATTTAGACCAAATTTTGAAGAATTTAACGAAGAGAACCTTAAAAAGTTTGTTGGAGACTTTGTTGACGGGAAAGTCAAGGTAAGCATCGCGATTATGAGTCTTGTATAGTAAATGGTGCCTAAACTGCATATTGATATCCGACGCTAGTGACGTTTATGTTTATTAAATTAGCAACACTTCAAGTCGGAAGATGTGCCCGAAGATTGGGATGCAAAACCAGTAAAAGTTTTGGTTGGTAAAAATTTCGATGCTGTAGCCAAAGATCCCAAAAAAGCAGTCTTTGTTGAATTTTGTAAGTTTAATGCTGTAATTGTACTCTCCAACAAATGATATTTTGCTGTAGTACCAAAAGTGTATTTAATGAGCACTAATTTTGCGTCTGTAATTGCTGCAATGATTGCTTAAAATCTAGATGCTCCTTGGTGTGGACATTGTAAGGAATTAGCTCCAATTTGGGACAAATTAGGAGAAAAATTCCAGGATGACAAAAACGTAGTCATAGCTAAAATAGATTCGACTGCCAATGAAGTGGAAGATGTCGCTATTCGTAGTTTCCCAACTTTAATATACTTCCCTGCTGGAGAAAATAAGGTAGTTTAATTAACTTTTGGCATATTGGAGATTGTATGATTGTGCAGTATTGTCAAATCGTATATTCGTAAGCTATATCGAGATGGTCTTATTCTCATCCATACATTTTCTAGGAACAAATCCAATATAGTGGTGAACGTGGATTAGATGCTTTGGCGAACTTTGTTACTTCTGGTGGTAAAGGGATGGGTAAATCGGAAGGTGTAACAGAAGAACTCCAAGACGATGAAGGCGATATAGATGCAGGCGATGAAGCAAAAGAAGATAAACCACGTGATGAACTATAAATGAATCACTTTGAGCACTGAAGTATACCCTGAATTATAACACATTATTAGTTGTAGTTCTACTTTAAGTACCGTACGTAGTCCTTTCTATTATCGTAATGTGATGTTGTTCAAGAAAAATAGTAAAGTATATTCATTATAAAAGGTATCATTTAATGCCTTGTTGTGTTTACAATGTATTCTTAATTAAATTGGCATATCTCTTTCAAAAAAATTTTACTGGTATATCGTGCTTATACTTAGAAAGGTTTATGATTATATGTACAACAGCCATCTGTATCTTGTTATCAAATAATCTTATATAAAAACGAAACAATGCACTTATGCTTATTATGATATTTGTAGTGAGTATGTAATTTAGTAAATGACTTGTTTTTATTAGTTGGGCTTTGGACTAATATTATATCCAGTAACCGTTAAGGATGATTAACCCTATGACGTCGTTATGGAATAAAATTATCTTTAGAACTCGATGATATGTGACCGAAATGAGCTTACTACATTATTCAGTTGCCTTTAGCACAAAATTGTTCATAACATGCTGGTTTTACATTACTGCGATAACTTTATCTCTGCCGTTTCTACTCTCGTAGCTGCTAATGACCCTTGTAGACGTCGCACGGTATCTTAAAGCAATAGTACGTTGCAGGATAGCAAAAGCAATATTTAGAAGCAATCATACGTTGAATTATGCCTACTTTCCTTAGCATGACTGATCTGTCGCCATCTTGATTAACTGTTATATTGATTCAGTTTACAGTATGTCGAACCTTCAATCAATATTGTGTCTTAACAGTTTTACCGTAGTTAGCAAGATACCCTCACAGGAAGGGCAGTTCCTTGATAGTACAATAGATTGCCTAATAACTCTACTCTAGATTATTTCTAGATATTAGTACCAACGTAGCGGTACAGTAATAATAGTAATCGAAGAGAAATTCTCATGTAATTATATTTTCTTACCAAACGAGATTTTAATCCGTATGTAAGAGCGGGATTCTGATAAGTTAACGTAAACGTAAAAAAGTACACGCGAACTACGCTATTTAATTATGGGAAGAACACCATTTATTCTAAATTATCAATACTGTCGTCTAATTTACTAGCTACAAGGCTAGGGATCTGCTTAACTCAGCGGAGAAGCCCACTTTAAAATTATCAGTACGATTTAATATTCTAACAATTAGTTCTATAAAACAGAATATAAATTAATTATCAGCAGTATAAATAAAATTATTGATAATATCGATGGGCACCAAATTAAAAGAACAATCATTGGTGCATAAATTACAATAAATATGAATGACTAACTGTAAATCTCAATTACACTTTTATGCTTATATATCAATATCCGATTAGAGATAGGATCTACCAATCATAATTACAAATACTGGAAATTTATATGGCGATGGCATAAAATCTGATACTGTATAGCGATAAAATTTGGCACTTGTTATTCTCTTAAAAGTAATACTTTCATTTGGAATAAATGTACTCAGTGATGTGATGATGTCAAAGATAATAATAATCTTATATTCTAACAATAATATTTAGAATTTGGAGTGAAGTTAATGCTAAGAAATGCTATAAAATTCAATCTTCGTATTGCAATCTTAAAAATATTGGATGTCGAAATTTAAAGTTTACGAGAATTCGCTTCATAATAAATTTCACGTTACTCTATTATCTAATGTTTCAACACTACGTAATAAAGCGTATTAGAACCGGCTCATATGTTCAAGGATATAAAGTAATAATATTATTAAGCTGTTGATCAAAAATATACCCCTTAATATCTCATCACTATACACACGAACAGAATGCACATGTGCAATACATATGTTTCAGATGATTCTTAACATAAATAGTTTATATGAATAATGTATTAATTCTACGGACTTGATCTAGCAGTGTAGCTCCTAGAAGAAGCATATATAAAGTAGTAAGAAATAATCTGGCTGTGAATTTTCTTTCAATGTTTTGCTTTATGTAGAATATATACCCGTTCATATGAACGGGAACTTTACTAGTAATAGTAATAATAGTAATAGTATAGTAATAGAATTCTTATTATATTTAAGCTTTACTCGTTTACAATACAAGCGTAGTACTATCCTAAAACCCAAAAAAAGAATTGTAATGGTGCATTATTGCTAATCCACAAACAACAAAGCTATGGTGATGTATGAGAGATCTGAAATTCATCGCATGGTAAAGGTAGGTGCCGATAATTATAATTAGTTTGTGTACTGCAAATTTTTACCTTCAGATCGGAAATGCATAGTGTTACTAATCAAAATAAGATGATATTCACTCACGTAACGAAAATTTAAGCTTAAAATCATCATAAATTTTAAAATTTTTATAAAAGAATAAAGCAATAGGGTGATTTGTATAGCTATTTAGCGAAAGTTTACCGTTTTCAATTTAGATGCGAAGAGGCCTTATTCACGTTTCCCAGATGCCGTAACATTTAGATTAAGACTGTTAATAACCATCAGTTCAACGTTGCAACCATATACAATGATGTTAGCGCTATCTATCGAGATCAGCCTAAATGTGATGCAGTTATATGTATGCGCCAAAATGTTTCATTTCTTAGATCAAAATTACTGGGGGATAATTATTTGGAAGTAGCTACTTCTGATACTGCTATCGAAAGCATCTAGCACAAAGTGTATAAAGATGACGTAACGTTATTGATATTTGAAAGATATTCGAGTATTCGCTTAGCAATGCTGAAAGATTATCATGTCCAGATTGCTCATTCTTATAATACACCATGAAACACGACGGCAAGCTACAAGGATTAATTTTAATTCAGGGAAATGAGATATCGGGTTTACTCTAAGCTATTCTAATAACTCTAATTTCTACTGCACACCACAGGCAATATTAATCAGTGTTACTACCACTTACACTACAGTTCTACTCGTAAATTTACCTATTCTAACACTATCGCATTCGATTAATTAAGCGATTACTTGTGTAACGTAATTCACTATGTAAGAGAATTCCGACATCAACGTTATTAAGATTACCACTACGTACTATCCGTTCATTAGCAAGGGTACAATAACCTAAAATTTTATGCAAATCACTTAATCTAGAATCAGAAACCATATTAGATAGCTGTAAGTGAAATAATTTGAGTAAGAACTTGCAATAAAACTAAACAGCAACCTTATTAATTCAATTTAATAATGAAAAGATCGAAATGTAAATATAGTCATCCAATGAAACATAACTTTTAACTTTAAGTCGATTTATTGTTTTTACAGTTGGGAGTTTTCGATATACGACTGCCCATTACTCAAATATTGAGCTTAATTCTTTATAAATCTACACTAATCATGATCAGTTTGCATATTAATCCGTATTTGATGCATAAGTAATTTTAGTGCAAACGCTTGCTAATACATTAAATAAATGATTCAGGTATATGACAGCGGTGGCACTAGCAATTAATGTAATTTACGTCTACTATATGCTGTAGGAAATAAACAAAATTTGGTTTCACTTGAGTATCACCGCAGACTATAAATAATCAAGTACGATTATCAATTTAAGGTTATAGTTACTAATCGCAAGTAGACTCATTCTTGATTAGATATTTAGTTTAAGATTTAATTATGAATGGAACATAACATAGTGCACATTTTTGCTCCCAACTCGAATGACTAGTCTCTAGACTAATTTCGAGTGTATTGGAGAGGTGATTATTTCGCAAAATATCATCTGTAGGTAAGTAAGGCCTATGAAAAGTGACGTAGCTTATCAGCTTAGCCAAGAAATAATGGCATTTAATGAAAGTGTTGTGAAAATTTTCCTCTTAACTGTATTACAAAACAAATAGATCAAAAATAGAATTTCAAAAGAAATTTTAATATTAATGAACTCACCAATGTCAACATTAAACGACCTAGAATATAAAATTCATTTATAGTTATGAAACGGCTAAAATAACTGACAAATGGTTGATTTACAGGGCTTTTATTAATACAAATGCGTACTGCAAGGTTAATACAGGAAATAGCTTTGGCGATTTAAGATTGACATTCCTATGATAACTTTGACGTCATAAATTTTACCCTTTTCAAGACACAGAAAACACGAGCTGCGATCTTATCCTTTTTACCGACATAGGAGACCTACATAGCCAATAGTATAAAATCATCACTCGTAGTGAGATTTGAACACAGACAGAGCCGATCACCATCTATAACCACAGCCGATTCACAATCATCAGCTGGACGCGGTGAAACATATTTTTCTACTATATATCACTTGCTGACAAAATATTCGTTTGGGTAATCTATTTAAGACAAGATGAAGTTATACGCGCTAATTTTCATACTTTGTGCGTTTTATGTATCATCTGGACAATGTGCAAGTAAGTACATATCACTACAGTGTTCACAAACTTCAACTTTGATTTTATTATAATCTTCTGAATAGTCGTTTAAATTTGAAAGAGATTTAAGTGGATATAAAAAGAAAGCTTTCGTACACGTCTGATAATTGTCATCTTCTTTTGGTCTGTTCTTTTTAATTAAAAATTGTTTGAGATGCACCATATTTGTTGAGAAATAAAACATTTAATGTAGTGTAATATTACTATTTTATTTTACCTGCTTAAATGGGCTAAATTATCTAAGAAAATTACTATTACGTGCCATAGTTGGATAAAGTGCCATTCTATAGTACTCTATTAGTCTAATTTTATTCATTTAGAATAGGATTGCAGATAGTATTTATGGTGTACAGTCGTCGATGAAATAGATTCTTAATAGTATAATATTATATAGCTAAGATTTCGTGGACTATAACTGTGACATACTCTAGAATGAATATTTTTTCTTTTAACAATTAAATAAGTTGTATAGTAGAATAGCAGAACGCTTAAGTATACTCCACTTAATTACTTCCGCTCCTCAAAAAAGTATGAAGTATTACAATAGAAAAATCCTGAAATCCAAGAAAATTTTCAAAACTATGTAATAGAGTTTATATTATGTACTTGATCTACGAAAGTTCATAAGACGAGTGTAAATTATTTGTACATGGACACATTCTAATATGTTTCAGTAGTAAATAAAGTCAAACACTAATAGCTGTAGTATCGTAGCAATGACCATTTTATCATATTTTAAGAACAGCCGTTAAAGTCCATAATCAAAATATTTATGATGCCTCGTACGTGCTGGTACAATTGTAATAACGAGTGATTATTATTATAATCGAATGTAAATCTATTCTGTTACGGCTGGCTCCGCTGCCGCTAAATTAGAGTTTGTGATATATACCAATCACGAAATTCCAAATTTTAGAAAAATAAGGGCTTTATTGAATCTTATACAAAGATTAACTACACAGCTCTACTCTAGCCGAATACTACTTCTAAAGACTTCTACAACGAACTAACAGAATAATCTAAAGTTGCATGCTTTTATACTTTTCGTAGCATTCGCAGCTACAATCCGCATGGCAACCTTTTACCTTATTTTACACATAGTTAAATTATTCTTAGTAAGACTATTCTACTGCGGACCATCATTAATCCAATATGGATACGACTACAGTACTTACGTAGACATTATTCACACCAGCCAAAGTACAATGAATTAACCATATCCTAATATATGATTTACAGTTCTATTTCTACCTATAGCCATATTAGTAACTCAACAGCTTACTGTATATGGTCATCTGTACTCTAGCATAGAGTCTCTACCACTACAGTCTATAGTTACAGCTACCAAATATCTCTTAGGATAAATATCTACCGTACATTATACTACACATGGCTAACAGTCTACAATCACAATACTAAGTTACATTACAGAGTTATAGAGTGAGAAATCATGTTCTTGCAGATAAAACTAATAAAATTACTGCACATAATCTTCAAGGCAAATTAGACTTGATTTTTACTTCAAATGCAGTGTTGATGAATGTTAGAGCGCTTGCACAGACGCATAAGAGTAGCAAGTTAATTCCGTCTAAGTTTTTATGTTTTGCTTACCGAATCGAATGAACTTAACTCTGGTTGGCATAAGCTATAGAAAATTATATAAATCTCTACACATCTACAGCTACCGAAGTTAGTTATTAGGCTAAGAAAGGTAGTCAGTTAGAATTGTCGTCAGAATTTTATGCTTGGAAGAAAGTTTTAAGATAGAAATAAAATCAATTTAGTTCATACTGATTCGAAGTCGTATTTCTAGGAGAACTAATCGGAATACTTCATTTATGAAGTTAATTTGCCAATACATAACTAAAGTACAACAAACCTATCATGATATTAATCAAAACGAGATTCCTAATTTCTCCTGTTATATCATGCTACAGGGTAATTATGATTATAACGGATTATTGTAAACATAAATCCTTTATCACGTATCCTAACATTAAATTCTAGTACTCTTTCAATGAACCCTAGCAGTAATAGCCCATCTCTATCATCCACTATATGTTTTCCACTTTCTTATTTTACAATTAACAATTTGAAAATGATGCAGTTCCAATGCCAGATGGTGTAAACTTTAACTTATGAAGCGATCTACTTCACCGTCCAGTTTCCATGTTTTACTCAGTTCCGACATTTTTCTACCTTAAACCTGGTAATAATGCAATGCATCTATAGATCTTGGCAAATATGGCGGATTTTTAACTACTTTTTTAATCATTTTTATTGTTGGACTTACGTGAAGCAGACGGCACTTTAATTCGTTCTTCAACTTTATCTCAGTCTAAATACTTGTGCGTGCTCTTCGATACTCGAATTTTTTTCCATTTATAAACCTTTGCTTAATAAAATGAGTTCATTGGATATGTTGAAGTCTTTTGCAATAATTTAAATAATTTAAGTATATTATAATAAAGTATTATGGATAAAATTAAAATTTAATAATAGCTACATTGGAAATACTGATTTACTCGTAGCATGAAATAACAATTAGTTCTTTTCTGATTCTAAGAAACAATGGTTCGATATTCGCATCTGCCATTAATTACATTAAAGCACTTGAAATCTTTAAATAATCTACTGTGTACTTCAAGCAAGAAGTACAGGAGGTTCTCTCATTCTAGTATTTTTATAGTGAATATGTAACCTGTTGCAGTTTACTTAAATATATAGTATGCAGAGTTCATTAGGTGCCCCATAATAGATGATTTATTTCAACGGTGACTAATGAATACATACTGATAAATTGACAAACACGCAGCAGCTGATTTTTAGTTTACTATATCGCTTAGATTAGTAAGAAACGAAAGTAGCTATACGCTGTGCAACAATTACCCAAAGCTGCGATATCCTCTTAGTATTGCATTCATTTTTTTGAAATTTTTCTTAAATTTAGTGAAATTCTATACATAAAATTTAAAATGAACATGTTTCGTTTTCTTTTATATAGCGCCTACTAATAATCCTGAATGCCAGAGCCTTTCAGATCTCATCAATAATCTAAAGCAAAACTTTGATCGGATACCCTTGTCCTTAATACCAATTCCAGGACTTGATCCGACAAAACCTAACACTCTAAAATGCTATGAATTTTCTAATTGTACTGGATTTAACTGTAGCGGAAAAGTTTATGGCAGACAAATTCAATTCTCTTTCGATATGAGTTACTGCGCAAAGCCAATAACGGCCTACATTTCGGTAAATTGTGTAGATGATTTTCGATGATTTTTAGATTGGCATATTCCTTATCAAGCTACTAACGATATTTTAACTGATCTTACATTATTGTAAAATATTTTTCAGCTAGTAATCCTGTAAGTAATCCATTATTATCGTTAGGATAAGATAGCATGTTCCTTCTCTACTACATATTATGTATCGCTCTACAAATATGCTGTCAAGATAGTAGGAGAGCGTCTTCCAACCAATTCAATAGTGCGTGAAAGATGAAGTACTAAAACTCGCGAATGTATTCGCTTAATGAATAATATCTCGATTGTGGGCTTTTAGTAATCAATATTTCGTATGAAACAGCGATTCTGTGTGATAGTATTCTTATCCATTTATGGCTATGATCTTCAGAGATATGCTCAGAGTTTCGTAGAAGCTATCATCTCGTCAATTTTATATTACATCAAACAAGGAAACTTCCAGTAATAATTACTATTTCAAAAAAATACCTGAATGAGTTAGAACTGTTAGATAAAATAATTAAATGCGCGTACTGCAGCTATGTAGCTACTTTAGAAGGTGATACAATGTAATAATAGTGTCGATAAATAATTTTAGGGCGGATATTATTGTTGTAGATAATGCAATTAAATTTTGGGCGGCATTTCATAAAAAATTTTAAAGAAGATACTATTCTATAGAAATAATTTTTAATTAGGTCATGCCTTTCTTCCAGTATTTGATTCCAGAGCAGTGATTGCTAATAGATTACTTAGACGTACTTAGAAATATGAGCTTGAAAAGTTATACAGTAAGAATTCTATAACAAAATAATTTAAAACCTGCTTTTATGGACAGTTTAAAAGTGAGTGCATCTTAGCGATCAAAAAGATCTTTGAATCATATAAACTTAGCTGAATTATTATAAAGCGTCGGGCAGTAAACCATTAAAATTGTTAATGAGCAATTCACTCATTCTCTTGCTATTTCAACAGGCAAACGTCGTTTTAGTATCCTCTGCTATTCGTATTAATCATACTACAACCATCTCTTTTATATATGGTGTATTCTAAAATTATTACTTGGAATTAAGGCTTAAAACTATTTCTAGCCAAGATTCATAATTTGATCTATCATTTGCTAATTCCTTTATAGGCAAATTATCCATCTGAAAACATTACATTCAGTCAGAAGATACGCCATGCAGAGGAGTTTTATCTCACTCAATTTACCTTTAACGTGCCAAACACTAATATCACTGTTCCTGTAAAATTGTATGGTAAAATTAATATGGTTCGCTCTCCCGGAAAAGTGACGGTTACGGTACGTAATTAATTAATAACCAATATAAGATAATTTGCCGTCAATTCGTTCCAGCACCTAAGAAAATATAAAATTGGTGATTCATTCGCAGTATTACTAGCTAAATGACACTATTCATAACTAAAATAGCTGCAGTTTACAATACATTAAGCCCTAGAAATGGTAACATATTGTTGGTCTCTTAGACTATCATATCTAAAAATTAGCAGTGAAATATAAAAATGCGCAGTGACAAAGATAAGTAAACCGTTTGGCTGCATACTTCCTGATTTCATAAATATGTTATAGTAGTCTTACAGTTTTTCTTACTTTCTACTCCTATCCTAGTAAGTATACTACCTATGTACATCAAAAGCCTGAAAATTAGTTGTCCAAGTCATTAATTTCATTAAGAACAGTTCAACTTCAAGTTAGATAAAAATCTTATTTACAAGGATGTTACTAAAGTATAGATCTGCGTCATGTATTAAAATTTTAATGCTAGAACAGGCAAATTCACACCTTCCTTTAAAATGTTATTTTCTTAATGTATTCATTTATTTACATAATATTCCAGGCTGGTATCGTACCAAAATTTAATTTATTATTCCCAATACCTTTGCAATCATTCAACCTGGTCAATAATCAAGTTATTAGGGTTAACACTGCCGTATGTGGAGGTATTGCAAAGCTGACATTATAAATACAATATTAGTCAATCCTTTACAGCATTATCATGTATGCACCGTTAGCTAGCATTGATAAAGGTAAAATAGATTACTTATTCCTATGAATAAATAGGTTTAACACGTCTAAATATTTAGAAATACAAGCTATTAAATCACTTTCCAGTTCGCAATTTAATACCGTAGATTGTAAATAAAAAAGCTTTTTAAATAGCTCAGTGAATAGTTTAAAATTCATTTATTATCAATCAGCCATTGATGGCTATAGCTTTAAAATAATCGATGCATGAACAGTATCGAAACTTACAACAGCTAACCATGCTGATTGTGAACAAGAATTAAGTTACCATTTACCATCACATTTCAATTTAGACGAAGTTGCAACAACATCATCGACATCAGGACATGGTAGTAGCAGCCCATACTCTGGTATAATTTATCGCTTAATTGAGAAATCTTAAGTGCAAGATATTTTATGTAGCTGCATCGAGCGTTATAACACATTTTCTTTTGAACTAAGTATAATATACGATTTTCTTCACTCCTTTTCGGCTTTTAAATTAATTAAGGCATGTCAACTATGCAAGGAACATCTACCAAGCAAGCGATTGGAAGTGGAGGGCTAACAGGTAAATTTTCATCATCTAAATTTAATATGTAATATGGAAGTGAGATGATTTATTAATAAGCACCGATTTTAAATGCCAAAATAGTGGCCTTAAAAATGCTAGAAGTAAACTTATTTTGTTCCTTTATGATATTTTTAGGAGGCGCGATTGCAGCAATCGTGACATCAGCTGTTGCCATCGTAGTAGTCTTTATTGTCGGTGTTTTACTGCATTTCAAGAGGTCTAAAAGGAATAATGGCTATCCATTAACAGAAGAAAAAGAAAAAGAAAACGTAACGATGTAACCGGGATAGAAGTCCATTTTATAATAATTACTAGTCACTGAAGACCATTAAGTAGAATTTAGTTACGAGCAAAGTAATTTTAACCATTTAATATCAGCTCAAAGACGTAAGATTTATTTTCTGTCCCCCTACAAGCAATAATTAGAGTCGTAAAATTTACCATTTCAACTGTATAATACATAGGTACAGTAGATTCAGGAATGGCCAATTCCTTCTGTTACCATTTGAGGTATATCAGTTCTTAGCAGATATTTGCATAATAATATCATTTTATAGATTCTGCAACTATCATAAATGTAGGTAAGTAATTTAAATCTAATTGACAGCAATTATTACTTTGAAATTAAGGCTATTATATTGGCACTAATTTATAAGTGACCGATTTTTTTTAAAATAATAAATCAGTCATATGTATTTATATAGTGTGCTTCTTAAATTCTTCTCTGGAAACAACCCTATAGCATTGATAAGAATGGATCTAATATTTTACTGATGCGGTACTTTCTGATGAAAGATAACTAGAGCACTATCTTTATTTTACTAGCCGATTCAACTAACTAATTTTCTATCTCGCTTTCTCATGAAAAACGCCTTTATTTGGCCATTTCGTACCAACATCCAACTAAGTCGATTCGGAACCTATATACTCTCAATTGATATTCTATATGTCGGGACGTAAAGTCCCGATGTCCTTGATCATGAGCAATAATGAATTAGCCGTATTACAGTTTTAATCAAAAGTAACCAAAACACATTCTAATAGCTGCAAATTTCCATAGAAGCATATCCCAGAAACGACTCAAATATGAACTTGCAGAAATCTTATATAATTTTACCTTACTTTATGAAATTACTGGACAAAGTAAACCTGGCGTAGCCGGGCATTTCTTCACAAAATGTAGGAACCTATTACTTCACATAGAAATATCTATATGACACTTGTATATACAACCGGTATAGCCGAACATTATCGCCCATATTTTAAAGTAGTTTCGTAGTGTACTTTACTTTTTCGTATAAAACGTGCAATGTTCACTAACTGCACATTCAAAAATTTCTATATGTAATTTAGTATCTTGCGTATCAAATTGCAATAAATTTGAGCAACATCAAGCTCTGGAACATAAAGTTACATGATAAAGGCGACGTTGCACTCCGTAGGATCGAAAGGTTGCCAAGAAATGATTATCAAAATTCTTAATTGGCTATTTAATATGCTTAGGTCGACCAAGGAACCAGGTAGACAAAAATACAGTTCGAATACCATAAAATGTTATAAGCTAGTACATCAGATTGGGAAAATGTAAGCCTTGTACTTCGACAATATTGAAACAGACCATAAACTAAAAAAGAAGGAGAAATAATTTCTTATGATTCTAGTGTAAGGAAAATTATGAAATTATCTGTAAAACTGATATCGAAAATCATAACAAAGAAAAGAATACATAGAATCTACGATATATAGTGCCTTATGTATACTAGCTTCTTTGCTGTTAGAACAGATCTGACAAGTTATTATAAATCTGATTGGTGATATCTGGCATGAAATAAAAGTTATGCCTAGCAGTTCTAATGGTATACTTTATTAGCATTTAGTCAACGATGCCTAATAGCTATAGTACTGTTACGAACTTGGTGTAGCCCTAGCTTTCAGCAAGCCGTAAGAGAGTATTTTCCATTCTACACTTATATAATTTGAAGTGCCAGTCAGTTTGTATTACTAAGATATTTCAGCTAAACTTAGAAATTGTACCTTCGATCGTAATTTTCTTCGAGATGATAGATACAATCTATTTAAACTAGTTGGCAATTACTAATTTTGATCTGTCTAATTCTAAATTTAGGATTGCTAACATGTCAGCTGTTAATCTCTAAAGTAACAATTTAGGAGGCTGTAAGCATTACCGGTACAAAAGTATATATAGAGCCTAACATGGCTCAAAAATCACTAAAGTACGTGAAATTGCTAATATTTTATACTATTTAATCGGTTTAACATGCCAAGTCACCTTGCGATGATGGATATTTAATAAATTGTAAATTATCAATTGAATGAAAAATCACTTCTTAAAGTAAATATATTTGTACACGAAAATAGATGGATTATCCATTAAAGAAACAGTATTCCGTGGATTTATCTTATTAATTATATGTATTTGACTTTAATACCGTAAATAGACAAAAATTTAATTTAAGAGCTACAGATAGAAGCCTCTGTTTTATTTAAGCTGGAAATTCCTCTCTTTGATCCTTATTTAGCAGTTCATAATTACTATACTATTTTTAAAATTGGTATTAAAGGCTTATTTTTAAGTTCTATCTTAATATGGATAATTACCTTGTAAAAAGATATATCCCTCCTGATTAAAGAATAGTTAACAATTGTATTACATCAGGTTATAATCGGTAAAATTATCTAGCCAAATGACTCTGTAAAATAAATATGAATGATTGATGTTAAAAAATGAATAGACTAATAATATTTTCTTGCCATTTTAGTAGCTAAATCTATCACTCGATTTTCGCACTTTGAAATTTATTGGTAAATACCGCTAAAGAGTAAGTGACGATAAATTTAAATTTTCAATCTTTTACTTTGTAAAATTGTTTTGATATATTTGGATAAGAACTGGTGCGACTGATTTTGAATCAGTATCTTCTTTAGACTATCGATTAAGCTATTTTGGCCTAAATGATCAAGACCAGCTATTAACATCGTTAGATCATTCGATGCTAAATTTCTCTTCTGCCAATATTTTAACATGTCCACAGCCAGAGTCGAATAACCGCCTTTGTTTCGGCCTTGTTGTTGAAGAGATTTAATTTCATCGTCTGGCAGCCCCAGTTCCTTAGCTAATCTTTGCCATTCTTTTCCAATGGAAGATGCGATCACAAAGTAACAGTTTTCTATAGGGTAGATTATAGGAAAAAAGTAAAGTTTCAATTTCATTATTACACTACCTACGTGTTATTGTATGTTAGCAAATGTCTAAAACTGCTGTACTAATTATAAAGCTCTAAATAAACATGTCATTATGGATTCCATCTATCTATGAAAGGGATAATCCTTAAATTTCTAGAGAAATATTAACGTATTAAATAACACATTTTTCCTTAATACAAACCATTCAATTTTTCAATATACTTTTTTTCTTCTTCTGTATATTCTACTTTAGGCAAATTATCTTTGTAATTTTGATCAGACATTACATTTTCTATAAATCGGGTAATAATCGCAGCGAAACAACACTTACTCATTTAAAAGTTGAAAGCTTTCTTAATCTATGTATTTCACAATTTATATTTTATATGGTACAGTATACCTATCAAATTAATACTAGCTCCATTCTACGTAATTTCTCAAAAATTACTAAAGTTCTAGCACTAAGAAGATATCAAACCGACAACAAATTAATCTACTTTTGCTTGTGCCACAAAAAATGAAACCGAAAATTAATATCGTATAGACTTAGTCTTGTTACAAATTTAAAGTTGTAATGATAACTTGCTAAACGATTATAGACAACTACAGAAGTGCCCATTAAATGTCAAGTTTATCATCTCCGACATCTATTCTCAGTATCACCCTAACTACTGACGATTTCCTATCGTTAGGAGGAACAATAATTTAACTAGTCTCTACTAGACAAAATTAAACCTAAACTTTTCAAAATACCTGTAAGTTTATAGTCAATTTACGTAAACATTAGTTATCAGCACATAAATGACTTGGATAATATTATAAACTATACATTTATCTGTGAAAGAATGTATAATGTTATAGATAGCCGTATTTTTAGCAAATACTAAAACATATTATCTGATGAAAATAAGATAAGCATTAGTTGAAGAAAGTGATTTTGCTATAAGTCTAAACTAATTATGTATAGAATTTCTTATCGACTAATACAAATAAAATATTGTCATACCGTGTGATGGTGCTGAGTGGCTAAGACATTCATCCACTATATTATCAGATTGTGTTTGACTTCTAATTAGATCTGATTTGTTACGCCAAACAGTTGCATTATCATTTTGATGGAGTTGTTCATAACAATTAGCGATGTCCTTGTATAATCTAGAAATTTCAGGATGATTTTCTCCAAATAGATCAAATAAAATACTAACAGCTTTTTCATACTTTGGTAAGGCTTTGTCATATTGGGAGGTGGTATAGTAAGCGATTGCTAAATATTCGAATGTTTTAGCAGCATATTTATGCTTTTTACCCATTTGATTTAATATTATCTGGAGGGACTTTCGACATACAGATATAGCATCATCGAATTTTCCTTGTTTAGCGTAGATTCTACCTATTTCGTTATGCAAATCAGCAATAAGAGGATGATCCTTATCAAGCATTTGCTGGTAAATTTTGAGTGCTGCCGTAAGTTCAAAGAATGCATTATCATATTTCTCTTGCTGGTAATAAATAGTCGCAATTTTCTTGTAGACTGTGGCAATATTAGGATGATCGTAATCATAAACAAGCCTATAAATCTGAAGTGACTTTTGATACATATTAAGAGCTTGGAGATAATTACCGTGATCATGATAGATGTTTCCCAGGATAATATACACTTTGGCAAGGTTAGGATGCTTATCACTAAGTTTTTCTAAGTAAATGTTAAGTGACTTCTCGCACATAGAAAAGGACTCATTCCATTTGCCTAGATCACTAGAGACAGAAGCTAGACCTTGATATGAGACTGCGATATCAAGTTCATGATCACCGTGTAGCTTCATAAGACTTTTAAGAGCCTTATCGTACATATTATATGATTTAATATATTTGCCTTGATCGTAATAGAGCGCTCCAAAGTCATTATGGAGCGTAGCGACATAAAGATGATTTAGACCAACTCTTGCTTTAAAAATGTTTAAGGACTTTTCGTACATCGAATGCGAATCTACGTATTTGCCTTGATAGTAATAGACAAATCCCATATTGTTATAAAGCTTGGCAACGTGGAGATTATTATCACCTTTTACTTTCAAATAAATTTCGAGCGATTTTCCGTATGCAGAAAGTGAATCATTGTATTTTCCTTTACTACAGTAGACAGCTCCAATGTTATTATAAAAAGTAGCAACTTTAAGATCATTTTCATCATGTCTTCGTAAGTAAATCTGAAGCGATTCTTTATGCATAGAGAGCGACTTTTCGTATTTGACTTGATGATAATAAACAATCCCTATGTTTTGACACAAAAGCGCTCTAGCTACATCAAAATTTTCATCTGCAGATCTTACTGAGTAAATCTTCTGTAGCTTATCATACATAGTAAGTGACTCATCAAATTTGCGTAGAACGCAATAGATCTTTCCAATATTATCGTATAAGCTAGCGACATCTTCATCATTGCACTTTAACGAATTTAGCTTTATTTCCAACAATTTTTGGTAATCATTTAATGCCCCATTCCAATCATTATGCGCAATTTTGCGTTGGCTTATCATCTCCAAACAACAAGTAATTTCAGACAATTTGCTCGGTTTATCAGCCAGCTTTTCTGCTGCTTGACAGCAATCATTAGCTTTAGAAAAATCTCCATTATTTATGTAAATGTAGCAAATATCAAGATAAATGTTGTATTGAAGTTTATTGAACTCAGGAGTAATCCGAGAGGATGATTGAATTTGTTCTAAAGCTAGTTCATAATGGTTTAGAGCTTCCGATACATTTCGCGATTTAAGACTATCCTGACCCTGATTATAAAGAGACCTTACTCGTTGGCCATGAGTAAGTTTTGTGCATCGACCGCCCATATTTTAAACGCAAGAAACATCCAATATATACGTACACAGGAGCTCTGGATGATGGTAACTTATCTGCAGATGGATGTTATGCCCTTGAGGAAGTAAAGTGTATAGTGGAAACCATACAGCCAAGCATTTCAAAATAAACAAAGCGCTATGATTTGGTTTCTTCTCGGAAGCTTTTGATCAAGTCATTTAGACAGCTTACTGTCCATTGCAATCCTTCAGAGCATAAATTTTATTCACTAGCATTGAAATTATAATCCAAATTAAAAGAAAATAAATTAATTAAATTACATAAGATACCTGGCTTTATGAGCTATTTAATTTGATTCTTTATTACAGCTTAATTCATTTTTTAATTTACCAGTGGATCGAATTTTAAAGTAATAAACTTGCATATTATTAAAATTTTTGCGAAATTATTCATATCACGATTAATCAATCTTTATGCTGTCTGAATATCATCACTGTAAAATCTATGCATTATGTTCAATATACGTTTAGTTGTTGAACATTTGTGATCAAGATTTATTTATTTAAAATTGATCTTTGCTCACCAATGATTATTCAATCTGATAAAACTTGACAAACATCATCGTTTTAATCGCTACTGGTAGAACGTCAACTTTATGTTTACATTCTTTAAAGTCATTTTTGTTGACCTTACTTTCCGACATCATTATTTATGACGCTGCTACAAATGGGTCGCACGAAGGTTACCGAAAACTAAAACAGGAAATAATCTCTCTTAGAACTGCTTTAAAGTAATATTGAATTTCCATGTCCAGCCTGTAACGAACTCAAATCAATTCAAATAGTTTACAATTAGAAATGATTATTTGCCGCAGTCAGGGAGTTAAAATTGGAAGCTAAATATCGGGAGTTCGAAAATGAATATAATTAACAGATTTGATGCTTCACTAAGGATAACTATCTACAATATATACAGTAATTATTAATATTGCAACACTATAAAGTACTCAACACCACAGTAAATCGAACGAATGAATGAAAGCGAGTAATACAATAAATTAATTTCGCATACTAATTCGGCAATAGGTAAATTATATTACTGGAAATATTTAAATTTTAAATTTTTATTATATTTTAAGCACAGCTAATCAATTATACAAGAACATAAAACAAAATCGATCAAAAATAAATATAGAGGATATAGTAAAACGTATCTATTGGACGTAAAGGCTGGACCCAAACACCAGTAAAACTTGAAGAATATTTACTCATAAACCTGTAATAGTTATTTTAGATACTTGGACTCGTAATAACCTTAGGTTATGATACGAACATCGGCTAAATATGCAAATGTAAAGGAAGCATATTCGTATCGTCAAATAGGTGCCGGAGTGTACCATACTGTAAACAGTGGGACTACACTAGTTTGGTATGCCATCAGTTAGCTTAAGTAGAAATACTAACACTTCTATAAAATTTAGAAATTTCATGTACAAATTCAGCTATTGCTTACATTCCAAAGTTCAATACTCGTCAATAACAACTACTGGGATAATCCTAACAAACTAACACATATTGTTTTAAATAATGCGGTACCGTATTTCGAAATTAATGATCCTTAAAATAAACCATTCTCTTAATTTAATATTTTAATAAAGTTTGCTATTCTGCATAACGAAGAAAAAGAAATAAAATTAATATTGTAAATATCCAGCCATAATTAAGTACCAAAATGGAGGGATTTATAAACTCTTCATCGAAATTAATTTCATCACTAATACTTTGGGAATCTATAGGTTAGATAGAAGTCAGGAACAACATGCGTAGAAAAAAAAAACTAAGAGTGCACCGAACAGCTGTAAAGAAGGCTGAAAAGCAACTTGAAAATTAGCGATATGGAGAAAACTGCGCGTGATAATAGATCAAAATATGGATTCTATAGGATATTTAATTGAGAATCGTTTGAAATCTTCACAAATAAAGAAAGGATCTTGTGATCTACTTTTAGGCATATATTCTACTACAGGAATATCGAGGTTATTTGCTGTAAAAGAGAAGGAAATAGGATCCATTCCATTCCAGTATAACTTCACTTTACAGCAACATGTTGAGAATCCAATATAAGCAGGCTTAGTTAATTCTTGATTTTAAAGTAACCGAAAATTGCAATAAAAATATTACTAATAAGAAAATTAATGCCCTTATTTTTCTATCGCGACCCTCTTTGATTGCCATAATGTACGACCAATCAAAGTACCATTCTGGTAGTCAGTGGAAATTGTAAAGGAAAAATTGAAGGGTATTCTTTATTCTAACCGTAACATTATTTACTGTGATTTTCTGTTATACTTGAAAAAAATGAAATCAAATGCCAGTGCTATAAGCATATCTTCATATTTAATAACTTTATGCCCTTAATTGGTACTATTTAATACGTTTAATCACTGTTAAAGAATCAATGAATGCTGGAGATTGCAGAATTTGTAGCCGCTGGGACCTGCCAATATTCACTTAAAGACTCTAAAGTGGGAAAACATTTAGCTTTTCATAACACATCTAACGAATTATCTGCTCTTAGTAACAGATACTCACCTTCAAATGCCACTTTATTTAATCTCCTATTGTCAGCACAAAATCTTCATTTTCGTTGAATTTTGGAATTAATGCTGTTGGTGCTACATGCGGACCACGTGAACTGCCCTATATATTTTTACGGAGTATCATCTCAATTTCTTTCTCTATAGTTTTAAAATTAGTTTCTCTTACCTCAATAATCGATAAAGCCTCCTAGCAATGGGATAACTACTTTCCAATCAAATTTTTGTTCTGTTACAGTGGTAACATTTAATTGTGTGCTATCATCAGCGATAATAAAATGACAGTTCCAAAACAAGGAATTAAAACGTCTCTGCTATTCATCGTCAAAATAA
This sequence comes from Trichoplax adhaerens, assembly GCF_000150275.1. Classification (NCBI taxonomy): domain Eukaryota; kingdom Metazoa; phylum Placozoa; class Uniplacotomia; order Trichoplacea; family Trichoplacidae; genus Trichoplax; species Trichoplax adhaerens. Next base: position 150,457 of record NW_002060944.1, on the reverse strand, counting down.
TCTTGATCTATTTGCCATTTGCTAAAGTAGGATAAACGTACTATCTAGGTTATAGAAAGCCTAATTAGAAATGAATAAAGTGATATTCTATCTATTAAGTAGTAGGTATCCTATCTGTTAATACTACTAGGCTGTAGAAACCTAATTTGCAGTGAGTAAATAAGTATTCATATTTCTATATTATTTCTTCGCTTACTGAGAGTTTTGATATATCCTAGAGTAGGATAAAACTACTTTCTAGCGCGGTAGTAGACCATACATAACAGTAATATTGTCACATTCTAATTCATTACCAGATTTTTTATAGGTAAATTCTAAAACTAATTTGAATAAATTTCAAGCTGTCAAGTAATCAATTTCAAAATAGTAACGAACTATTTATCTTACAAAATTGTTGTTGTAGTTGATATCTGACTTTATTGACTTTCAAGCAATAGATTGTTTAGACCAATTGCTTGGTTTACTTTCAATCATTAACAACGGTCAATACCTTGCCAGGCTATAGCACGTAGTAGCATCTTCTCTTCTCTTTTACTCTAAAAGCATTTGTATTTTCTTACTCTTGTTTAATAGTATGAATAGCTAAATAATATATCCTGCAAGATCCAGATCAGGTGATTATTTGACCTATCTATTAACAATAAAATTCGAAATCTAAGAAAAACACTCAACTAAATAATATTTTGAAAATATCGGTCAATATACAATTAATAGTCTACAAAAGACTTACAAGCCATGTTAACGCAGCTATATTTCAATCAATATTCATACCGATATCCATGGAAAGCATAGAGATAACAAACTTGCAGTTAAATAATATTTCTCTCCTTCTACACGAAACACTAGTATATTTTTTCAATTAGTAAATTTAAAGAGAATTTTTAATTTTGAAGAAAATGAACGTTTCTTATCACTAACCATCAAATTTGTCTATATTGCCTTAGATTTTTGTAGATGATATGCTGATCGATCTATCTTTCGATTAATTCGAGTAAATGGTAATCGAGTTGATTCCCATCTTATTCGCAATATTAATTGGATCCTTCCTATTAATTACATACGAGAAAAAAATAGTGTACGGTAGATATTATAGTTGTTAATCGAATCTATTTTCGACCTCCTACGTAGAATGTTAATGTTTCCAGTAGCAATATAGATTTTAAATTGAAGAACTATTGCTTTAACTGGACTTAGTATCATAAAAGGACGGTTATCAAGCCGTTGTTAGCTGCAAGACTTCCTTTAATTCATTTTGTAGATAATTTAGAAAAAGTTTATTTATTTTAAATTGATCTTTGCCCAAAATGACGAAGTAATCAACATAGAGCTTAAAATTAATTTCTATAATGGTCCTTGATAAAACGAAATATTCAGTTTACATTTCTAGATTGGCTTTGTAGAATTATTTGACTATCAATTACTACGACGTGGGATCTATGCCATATATAGTAGCTTAACTGAGATGGTGACATGACAAAATAGGAAATGATTTAGTAGGATCGAACTAATTATCTAGGGTGACAATTTGGCAATGCAGTAAAACTGCTATAAATATGTAAGTCTTTTCTGTAATAAGAAGTGTTGCCTCGATATGAATTTGAAGCGATTAAAACAGTGTCGATTGTAAGGAAACGATCTCAAAGGCCAATAAGCAAGTAGTTTGCACCCTTGCCACTACATCACTGTCATTACTGAAATGATACACTTCAAATTAAACTCTGCATCGTCCATCCTTCTTTCATGATATAATGCGATAGAACCAAAATATCAATCATGTTGAGTCCAATCGATATACTTTACAGGCGAAGCATGCTTGGCTGTTCAACTCACCATTATCCTATTCTCCTTTCACAGTTGTTACTAGTCTATCTCATTACTTGCTCGTGAATATAGGCTTTCTTTAGGCTCTGTCAGCGACGAAATCAAGGTCTAGCCAGCTCGAGCTTTTACCTTTCCGTCGTGGATACGTTGATGGCGCCGTTGATAAAAAATCTCAGTAAGAAGTCAATTACTACTACTTTCTAATGAATAATCCATATAATTGTAGTGAAGCCGTTAGATAAGCTATTGTTGTCAACATGTTATGTAAAAGTGAATTAGATATAACTTAGAAGCAATACCAAAATCTAGGGCTGTTGACAGTAATAGGTATATAAACATAACCATAGATTACTTCGGGTTTTGGCCGACAATAGCATATAAATATAAGTAATTTTTGTGATAATTCAAGCATACTGATTTGAGCTACATAGAATATGATACTAATCATAAAATTTTATTCTCATACTTAGTTCTGTAAAGGTTGAATTATGTTTTCGCGATTGTTTTGTTGACACCAAGTTAGATAACGTATTTAAGCAGCTGCGCTTTTCTGTTATTATTGTTCTTGGTCCTTCTTTTCTAAGATCTACTAGTATAGCAAGTTTTCCTTGTCTGTCAGAACTAGTTGTACTATTACATAGTATCTTAATCGATGCAGAATCAGTAATAAAATGTGCTATTATAAAATTACTTGTGTGATCTACACTCTAATTACTATTAGTAGAACAGGTTTTGTTGCAATAATTAAAGGATTTATAAACTTGTTTACATATTTATAGAACAAATCAATTAAGCTACGAAACCTACACAGCTCACAATCAAGAAATTTTATTCGGATACGAGTATTAAAAATATTAGATCTTTAACTTAAAAACCAAATAGGCTATAAGCAGCATATTCAAATGAATTATTAGGCTTATTTTATATTAATGTGAAAAGATAGGAAATTATCATGGCTGATGAAAAGTTAAGGCCATCAAGTTAGTTAGTATATGACATATACTATACCGTATGTAAGTGTTACGATGTTGCCTTGTCATTAGGGTAGCTTAATAAGTACAGTATTAGCTAGTATGGAAAATATCCATATTTGTAGTGCTAGGTAAGATAAGTAATGCCTTAACGTGGATGTTGTTTGCGATAGTTCAATACATATTTGATATTGATTGTTATTATGTGATAGATAGCAGTAAGATGATTCAAGTTCTAGTTGATGGTAGTTGAATTACTAGTATGATATAATAATAATACTGTTGTTGTTTATAAATTAGACGGTTCCTATATAAACGGGAACATTTGAGTCGAGTAGTGTAATAAAAAGTTGTAAATGTATCTTTCTAATAAAAGTTTCATCTTTACAGTATTTTGCTGTGTATGCTTAACATTAAGTAAAAGGGCATTTAAGTCTGAAGCTACTTATAGACTTCTACTGTACGTTACCTTGTCGCAGAAGTGAAATTGTGACAGTAAGATATTATATGTTCTATATATTTACAACTTTAAATCTTCAGAAGCTATCTTGAATAGAAGCTCTGATAACGTAAAGTTTAGGATTATTATTAAAAGTTTTAATCACGCAAGAAATCACTTAAATAGGATTTTAATTTCTCTACTATATCAACTCTACTTATGTCCTGTAAGACTTTAATAATATCGATTATTTCAGCATTCAAGCCGACTTTTTGTTGCCACATGTGTAGTACTTTCATTGTTTTCGTGTAGGGCTTGCCTTTTTCATCGCAGATTTCATTAATGGGGATAAATTCTAAGCCAAGTTTAACACCAAAGGGACAGATTTCGTAACTATACAATTTTTCAGCTACAATATCAAAACATTTATTGAAGCTCTCTATTTAAAAGAACAGAAGATCAACTATTAAAATATTGCTATCAAAATTAAACTTCCCTAGACAATCATGAAACTCCATATTAGCCAAATGGAACATATTTTTTCCGTTTGTCAGTGATATTTGTAGATGAATGTCATGTACTAGTATTTTAAATTATTAAAGACTATTAGACTTACAGAGTAATTATAGTTCTGACTCAGCTTACAGCAATACACAGAAGTCACTAATGAATCAACGCAAACTTTTTCAATAGGTTTATACTATTTTTTGAGGAATCTAAGAGGAACATATTTAATGTATGGATAGCCCCTTTCAATAAGATCAACTCTTCAATCAATATTAGAATGAATCATTTCTTCATGAAGCAAAAGATTTATAAGCGGCGTTTATAAGCGATCTATCAACTAAAAGGAAGTGCTATATACTCTTTGCTTACTAAGATTTTTTTCAAATTTACCGTTAGTGTATTCAATTTTTGTATGATTATCATTCTAGTACGTATGTTATCGATTTCTTACATAAATGATAAGTAATACTTGTTGAATTCTCGACCAACAATCAATAGTAAATTATTAATCCTAATGGTAGGACATTTCTGCATATTTACAACAATTCTCTACTAACGTCTATAAATATAAGTATAATCTATTGGTCACCATTCACTTATATAGCATATTACACAGCATAGGTTTAAAATCATAAATCTAAATCACATTTTAAAATTAGTATTAAATTATTCATTTAAGGAATGATGTTTGTAATAGAATGACACCTCTTAATATACGTATTATGGCATGTACAGATAATGAATGAAGTTAAGTTACCAATAATTTAAATTAAAAGGTAATACCTCGATGTAATTGGTAAGAAAACCCTTGATATTTGCATAGTGCTTGCGTACCTAAAGATAAAAATAGAGTAGTAAAATCGACTGATTTCTATTACGATTCTTTATCTGTTGTATCGGCCATTATAATGTTAATCCAATACAATTAAAAAAAACTCAGTTGTGGTCTATCATCCGTGACGTAAAATTTGTAATATGCCACTTAGTGGTACTACATTAACCTCAAGTAGATAACATAGAAATTTTCTTTTGCGAATTGCCCACAATTTCAACGGTATCAACTTTGCGTAGAATTCATAAATAGAGTGAAATATTTTTTCTATAAATCCAAGAAAGGCTTAATGGACTGCGAAAAATTGACTGAAATTTGCCAGTTAATTAATTAAATAATTTCTAGCACTACATGCATTTACGTTACATTAATTAAATTGATATTCTTGATATATCACTGTCTTTATGGATATGTGAAAATTTACAGCCTTCCCCTTAACAATTTTGTGATAAATTGATAGTTCTATAAAGATATATCTAATTTAAAAATAGGGCATCGTAAATCGGCAACGGTGCAAGTAAGTGCAGATGATATACATTATTTAACAGGCGTATAGTTTTAAATTAAAATATATGAAAGAATAACAATTTAAACTAAAATTCAATATCCAATCGATACCTGGTAATTCTTCCAGCTTATCACCCATCCACTGGCTTAATGCTGTTGATTTGAAGTGCGTATTACATTCTGAACAACAGATATAAGTCAACTGTCCATTTAAATGGCTTGTAATTGTTGTTTTCTCTCCACATGAGGAGCAATTAACAAAAAATTGACAGTGTGCATTCTGAAATTTTGGCATCCTCTCACTAACTACTGTGTCTAAAGTGTCTCTAATCTTTTCTTGTGGTTTATTAGCATTGATTGAAGATTTAATATCCTTTTTAACGTATTCAGCAATTGCTTTATTTTCAGCCTTGTAACAGTATTGTAAACCAATATATGAATCTTCTTTCTTGATTATAATCCCATAAGGAAATTCCAGTTTGTATTTTGCAGATCGACGGTAGATCTCTACGTCTAACACATTCCATATCTTTAAACACGCTGATAAAAGGCAGTAAAATATTCCGTCAGGAATATAGGGTATAATTTTACAATCGTATCCAATGTATAACCAATCGGAAAGAATACAATCATCAGCTTTCATTTTATCTGATGAATATAGCAAATACGGCACAATAAACTGGCGACCATCATCTCCTTTCTGATTTTTATTCTCTATCTTGCAAATGATATCATAGCTCTCCATTAATTGTATAATAAACTTCTTTTCGTAATCATTTAATTTTATTCCACTGTTAGCAAGAATTTTACCAATATATGATTCTGATATTTTACCAGTTTTACGAGCAATTTTATAGCAACTTTCTAAGTGAGCACTCATAAACTCCTTTTCATCTTTATTTAATTTTATTTCACTGTCAGCAAGAGTTGTATCAATACATGATACTGACATTTGACCAGTTTTACGAGCAGTTTTACGAGCAGTTTTATAGCAACTTTTTCTTTTTCTTTTTCTTTTTTTTTTTTCTGAGTAAGCACTCGTAAACTCCTTTTCGTCTTTATTTAGTTTTATTTCACTGTTAGCAAGAGTTGCATCAATACATGATTCTGACATTTTACCAGTTTTACGAGCAGTTTTACAGCAACTTTCTGAGCAAGCACTCTTGCAGTTATCATCACCAATTTTGATAATCGATCGAAATATTGCAAGTAGCCAATCCAGATTAGTTACTACCATTGCATCGCACCCTTTTTTCTCACAAAATACGATATCGCCTATATCATGCAAGTACAGCAGCATACTTCGTAAATTTTTTTCGTCCTCATACAATTCACAATCTTTAGCTAGCTGTCTAATTTCATCGTATTTCATGATGTTGTGTATTCGATGTAAGATATCTTTATAGCTAGATTTTGATGCAGTTTCCTTACTTTTATCGTCAGCTGACGTATGTAGTATTGATGCCATAATATACCATCGAATGGGAATTTCTTCTTTCATAAACGGCTGACTCAAAGCAAATTGCTTGATTAATTGATGCAGGGTACTACTAGTATCACGTCTTTGCTTAACAGATGCTTTGGTATTATCATTTGGTTTACAGTGAAATATTATGTTTGAACTGCATATATTTCGTCTATATTTTGGCATATCTTCGACTAATGCATTTTTGAAAATTCTAAATTTTTTACGGTGTTCCGAAGGCTTTACTAGATCACCATGTGATGCTACCAGGATAACAATCGGCAGATCGTATGTCGCATATTCCTCACCAATTTTCACATCGAGAGTACTTTTACCCTTGTGGCTACTGATTGTCGAGGTTAGCCATTCTCGCATAGCTTGTCGGTAGGTCACACCGATGGTTTTATTATTTCGGCCCTCTATTGGAGTATCAATTGTATGGTTGATATTAAAAACTAACACATAGATACTCTTTCCAGATAGGAATGGGCGATGGGCTACGTAATAGATAGCTTGACCTCCAAAATCGACTAGCTTTCCGTAGCGATTATCTTTAGTATTATCATCTTCAATCTTGCCCTTAGTATCCGTCAGAGATCGTATTAAATCTTCATAAATTGAGAGCTTATGATTTACTTTAGGTATAGTTTGAGTGGGATAATTTTTCGGTATAGAGCTATTCTCTGCGTCTTTTACAGCATTATTATCGATATCTGTAGAACTATCCACTGTTTCAGCTTTTAATGTAGGTTCTATTACTTCTGCAACAGCTAATTCGTTCACATCTTTCGTTATTTCTAAATTATTTTCAGTTGTAGTGGTCATTTGGCCACGCGAATGATCAGATGTGGTGTTGATTTTGTCCTCTTGATTGGCGTTCAATTCGTCTTGTTGATTAACGGTTAATTTAGGGTCAGTTTGATTTTTAAACCGTTCTATTGCCAAGAGTACTTTCTGAAGTAATACTTTTCTAAAATCAACTACTTTCTTATTCAAAATATCAAATGTGATAAGATTTACTAATTTGTTAGTGTCTTCAGCAACCTCAGTTTGGCGGGTTTCCTTAAGTTTTCCATCCTCAGTAAATGCATTCATAATAGATGATTTACCGACATTTTCAGGACCGACAATGACAATTTTAGTAAAATCATTACTACATTTACCATCTTCTAATGCTCTATTATAGTCTTCTAGATATTCTTTATCTTCTACAGCTAGATAAAATACATTAACATAGCCATAAATTTGCCAATATTAATAACTAATTAGCTCATTACTGAAGCTTTATTATTATCATTAATAGCACTTATGTTGTTATGTATTACTAATGGATCGCATATGTGTTATCCTATACAAATGTAGAAATTTTCTAAATTTTTTATTATAACATTAACGTACTGAAATGCTTTACTCTATAGCTGTCAGATATCGATAACATTACTTTATAGAATTTTGATAAGATGCACCACCTACTCATAGCTTATTAATTTTTTAGGCATTATGATACTGAATATCCTATCGTTAGATTTTCTAGTTTAATTACATTATTACCATAAACCAGTATGACAATAAAGCTGCATACATCGGCTATCAGTAATACTCTGCTAGACTGAAATACCTGACTACGTAGCTGCTAAAGACTACAACTTGATTACATTCTGCAAGCCGTATTATTAAAAGATTACGGATATTTTACAAGAAACAAGATGCATCACAATGTAGTTTGTGTCCTCTTACCATCTCTATCTGCGTTTCCATCACCATTTTCTAGATCTGTATTCTTTTGGGTAAGTTCTATTCACGATTAAATTAAAGCAATATTTTAAAATAGCACTTCATTTAAATGATAGCATTAAATCTGTTACCTTGTAAAACTGTAGTGACGTATTTAGAACATAGTGGATTCTTTTGATTTTCAATTAAAAGATTATTCAAACTAGATGCTATTTTTTTTTGTTTTAAATCAGCAAGACTCTTCATTAATATTGTCAGGTTATCTTGTGTTAAATTTCTCTTGCGCCAATAATTGAGCATTAGCGTTGCTAAAGTGGACTGAGTAGGTGAACTGCTAGATTGTTTCTTAATGGAGTTAATATCATGGTCGGAAAGGCCCAGATCAGAAGCCAATGCAATCCAATGACTTCCAATGGAGTTTGCAATCGTAGAATAACACGCATCTGTACAGCATTATAAGGTGTAAATTAGAACACTTTTTAATTTTTCGAAACGCCTTAAAGCAGTTGTATCTGATATATTATCAAGTCAATCAGTACACTAAGCAACTTTCTTACAAGACATTAAGCTATAATTATTTTGTAAAACAACGACCAATAATTACGTCACGATTGCGATATTGAAAATACAATCTTTCTCCTCAATACAAACCGATAAATTCTTTTATAGCTTCATTTTCTTCTTTCGTATATTGTGAGTTAGATTCTTCACTTCCTATAAGTCAAGTAAGTGTACACGTTGATACCTTACTATGTAAACCTTATATAAAAAACTACTGGCTAAGTTTATTCGTTCATTGGGTTCTTTATGCTGGTCAGTTACGCAATGAACTAGTGGAAAGAGGATATCCGTATCGACTTATTTAACAAGTCACACAGTACAAATTCTTTCGCATTTAAACTACTCGCTATAAGTACTAATTGAACATAAATTTATTCTATTTCTATTCACGATCATCTTACAACTATCTTACCACTTTCTTTCGTTGGAACAGCAATATCGGATTGATATCGTTGATAATTTATATCGGCTATCTTGCTATTGATTTGGGTAATATCAGGATGACTTTCACCGAAAAGATTACGTAAAACTTTGATAGCCTGATTATACATTGTTATGGCTTGATCATACTTTGCCTGATTTAGAAGCACTAATGCTATGTTTTGGTACCAAACAGCTATATCCGCATGATTTTCGCCATGTACTTGCTTGACCATTTTTATCGATTTTTCAAACATAGAAAGAGCCTGCTTGTGCTTACCTTGTTTGTAGTATATACTTGCTAAGCTAGCATATAACTGAGCAACATTAGGATGATTATCGTCATATACATGCTTGCATATTTCAAGAGCCGTTTTGTAGTTGTTTAACGCTTGACTGTACTTTTTCTGATCATCGTATATTTTACCAATGCTGGTATACAAGTCTGCAACACAGGGATGACTACGACCAAATATTCTGTCATCGATTTTTAGCGCTTTTTCATACGCCGAAAGAGCTTCATCAAGCTCTCCCTGGTTGTAGTAGACGATTCCAATTCTGCCATAAGAGCTGGAAATATCTAGATTATTGTCTCCTAATAACTGTAACTTAATACCCAGTGATTTAACATAATTATCTAAAGCTCCGCTTGCATTATCTTGCAGTGATTGAATGTCGCCTTGGCGATCTAAACATCGAGCAACTTTCAACTGATCGTTTACTTTTAATGCTATTTTCTTTGCTTTCAGACATAATTCATCAGCTTTCACCCATTGGTGTTGTCGTATGTAAATGTCGCAAATATTAAGATAGATATCGTATTGTAATTCATCCAATTCGGTAGTTGGTTGAACGATGGATTGGATTTCATCGATAGCATGTAAATAACTGGAAAGTGCTTCTTCATCTCTATAATTTTGCTGACTTTGGCGACCGTCTTCATAGAGTAACAGTAAGCGTTCTAGGATGTCCAACTGGGTAGGATGTAGAGCCATATCGAATAGATCGAAAGAGATACACTGTCTAACACGTGTACCTTAGCTGCTATTCAGTGATCCGTCAAGAATTTATTCTTACTTCTATGTTATTCCTCAAGCTAATTAGCCAACGCTATTTAAAATGGCATCTGCCTGGGATGCGTTGATTGAGAAAATTTGTGGCCTATCCAATGACTGCAACTATCCTAAAACTATTTTCTATCATACAATACCAATTGACCATCCCAAACTCCCACAGGAGTTCGTTAAAATGTATAGCCAAGGACTTGTTACGGCTTCCAACTTGAATGTTAGCTACTTTAAGCGTTATCTCATCAAACACTCTACAATGATCTTCTATCCTTCACTACCATCCCATAAGCGTACGTTAAAATGTTAAATCAAAGACTTGTTATGACTTCCAACTTGAATGTTATCTACTTAAAGTGTTATCGCACCAAACACTCTACAGTACAACGTAGAAAAGTTGAATCGATGCAGTAGTTTACTTTTACGGATTATAGTACAGTGTATCTCGACTGATTTTAAGCCTTTTAGAAAAGTAGTTCTGAGCCGTTATCGTAGCAATACTATAATCGCGCACACTTGGCTGATTTTGATCTTTTAAGAAGCGTAATTCTCAGTTGTTATGGTAACAGTAATACTATAACCCCACCCTTCCACCCTGAACATGGCTTAACATGTTTCCATGTTAAACCACAGTAAAAGAGAACATAGAAATCTGTGTCTACCTATATACTGTAATGTGTTCTATTTTCTTTGATATGTTGGAATGGTAAAAAACCAGAAGTAAAACGCTTCAAAAATACCCATCCTTTGCATCAATTTTGTATAAATTGATGCAAAAATTGCAATCTCGAGTGCATAATATATATACACTGTACGGTGTACAGTCCACCCATTTCGACACATCCAAAATGATGTTGCAATTAGACTATACAGTGTAGAAAGGTTCTGTTTGTACAGTGCTTTCTTTCTGATAATATTATCCTCTTGCAAGAGATTGATGCTAGACTAGTGCCACAACTCAGCAACTGCAACAAGAAAAACACAAGTTAACTTTTAAGACACAAAGCCAAGTCTTAACTAAAGTCGTTAGCAGCTGTAGTCTTTATTCTAAGAGAAACTCTGATTATACAGTATAGAAAACGTCTATGCGTAAACATATTATTATTGCTATCTCTATCTCTTAATTTAGTCTTCATCACTCCACTAATTATGGAAAACGATTTCCCCACGTTAACCCACTTTCTCTAAGACTCTTGTCTAGAACAACGTTCGGCGACTATAACATGAAACATGTAATCATAATCATAATATCAAAATACTCTAATAATAGTTGTACTAAATTTAGTATCAGTAAGGCAATTATAAAATTAATACTTTCGGATTCTAACGGTATTATAACAGCTAATAAACTGGTCGGGAAGTAATCGGTGAGGACCGATATAGTAAAATAGATGAAATAGGGACCAAGTCTAGTATTACTGTAGTAATGCTTAGCAAATAATGAGTAGCCTTTCAAAAGGGTAATTCCGTGTTGTTAGAGTAGCAGCACTAGAATTAGACTGGATCTTACAGTAGCTTAGGGCATCAATTTGCACAAGCAACTCTCAGAAAGAGCTTGATGTTAAACTAGTAAACTTGTCGGGAAGGAGTCAGTAAGAACCGCGAAAGTAAATTAGATGAAATCGCCATCCAGTCTAGTAATATTGTAATAATGCTTAACAAATAATGAGTAGCCTTTTAAAAAGGTCGTTCTGAGCTGTTAGGATTGCAGCACTAGAATTAGATTCGATATTACGTTAGATTAGGGTATCAATCTGTACAAACAATTTACGGTAAGAGCTTAATGTTAGACTAGTAAGCTTGTCAGAAAGTAGTCGGTGAGGACCGCGACAGTAAAGATAGTTGCAATGGCCATCTAGTCTAGTACTACGATAACGAAAGATGATATTGGCCAGAAAATAATGGCGCGGTAACCATAGTAAACTTTATCAATGATCTATCTCATTCATTATCAATAAACACAACTGGAATAGTAAAACTACTGAGTTCGAGTTAAAGAGGTAGAAGATTCAGGAAAGATTGATCCTCATTATTTTATGCAAATTCCAGTAAAGTTAACCGTCAAACTTTAAAAAGATCACCTCCGTAACGAGTTAACTCGACTCAATTAGAATCGCTTGATTCTTTCACTAGACTTTCTTGGTTTCATGTATCCATGTGCCATCAAAATTTTTAATTCAAAGTCGAAAATACCAGAACTACGTTGTCTCTAGCAATTCAGTAATCAAAAACGAGATTTTAAGAGTTCTCCATCGGTTGTAAATTATTTTTAGCTTCAATAATACAAAGTCTAGTTGCAAATCTTGTTTTTAAATTAAATTAATTGAGCCATACACCCCGTTTCAAATAATTTAAATCATGATTTCATATCGAATTATATTGAAAAATTGAAGTATATAATTAATTGACAGTAATATAAAAACGTTTCAATTCCAGAAGAATACCGGTACTTTAAATTTCACCAATCAAACATTTTACGTTAAGAAATTACATTTACTGTTAATAATATCTGCCTCATCTAGCTGCTACCTAGTGGCACTTCACCATGCAAGATGATCAATGGAGAACTATCTCTGATGATTTTATGTAGCGACCACATTACTTTACGATGTTGAAGTTATCGATTTAAGTATTAATTTAATATTTACAATACCAAAACAGCAACCTTAACTAGTAAAATACTTGAAATTAATTTAGAGATGTTCATAATTACTTGAAAGCGTTATTTTTTAGCAATTCTATATATTACATGACATCACTTTGCTTATTCTTTGCCCATTTCTATAACTCGGACAAGAAGTCTGCATGTCACAGACTATACTGCAAAGTTCGCTGATCCAATTCCTCCTCCATCAGATTTACATTACCATATTAACCCCTAGCACTTTAGGCCTATATCAATTCACAAACACCAGCTTTCTGACAACCTTCCTGCAGCTATAAATTCAAAATTCTAAATGCTTCCTCCATGCATTCTCGAATATCATTTAAACTGTAATCTCATCTACTTCATAGAAGGTAATGCTACCTGATCCTCTAGATGGAATAGGCTTGCAATACGAAGTTAACTGGTTATAATATCAGACACGAATTGTAAACCTCTATAGTCAGGTAAATTAAATAAATTGAAAGTATTAAAAGCTGATTAATTTCAATGTTCTTGAAAGACCTGAAAAGTTACCGTACTGTCTACGATACATCTTAGTAGTAATGTAGTTCTACACAAAATCATTCTATCTTTGTCCTTTACCAATATTATTTCTTACCTCGGCCGCAAGATAAAACTTGATATTCTGGTAGCTGTTGCTGAAAAACTGTAGAATAGAAATGAAATAATTCAATGAATTCACCGTTAATTGTTTAATATTTCATCTTAATTGCTAAAATAGAATCAAACTAATATAAATACTGTAATTCTATTCCTTCTCTAAAGCATATTCAAAAAATGCAGAATTCTGTAAGTAATAAAAAATTTTAAAGAAACAATCTATGATCACCCTAATTTATATCATCTGTAATGAGTAAAATATCATTATATTCATGATTCACGATAAATTTCTTTCACATTAGGCAATTCACTTATATTTTACTCATCTCATGAAAAGTAATTATTAATGTATTATAGGAAAAATAGAGTCCAGTGACTGGTTTCTCTTGATGACTAACCTTCAAAGTCTTCTATGGCTTTTGTGTCTTCCTTCGTCTGTTGTACATCAGACGATATTACTTTACTATCTTGATTAGATCCTGTATTTTCTACTGTTTTACATCCTAGCAGTAATCACCAATCAGTTTTACATATTGTTAAAAAGAAAAAGCGAATTTCACTGATGTCTTTCATTTTATTGTAGTCAAAATTAGTACTTTAGGACTTAAATTCTCTTAAATTTGCTAATGCGTTTTGTACTAGTAGGAAGCGAATATATCAGCAGCAGTTATGCTCATTTTAATTTATCAATACTATTCAAAGGTTAACTTTTATGCACAAACAGATTTTAGGGATATAGTAATTTAACTTAGGCACGCGCTATTAATAACGGATACATTTCATAAACGCTACTGAGATACTAATATCCATGTCTTAATTGCTAAAGCACTAAGATATTATCGAACTCTATAAAGTCTAAAAGAATCATTACTTAGTAAAAACATGGCACACTAAAAAAGGATCAAGGCGACTGAAAATTACGGTACCCAATTACTCATCTTGATTTAATAATCAAGGCTATCAGCAATGTAAATATTAGAATGATTTAAGTAAATCATCATAATATTTATGGAAGTGGATACTACATAAGGAATAGTCTATTACGCGCCTGTAAAATTGTATTAAAATAAATATGTAATCACTTCTACATATGTATACGCTTATGCAAGAATTACCTTGAGATGGTGTCACGCAACTGACAAGTCTTTCATTTACTGCACCTTCAGATTTTAATTGACTTTGAATAAATTTCGATTTTTTGCGTAAATCAGTAGCCTCCTTATTTCGATCCAGTTGTTCATAACAATCTGCCATATCATCGTAAAGTCTAGAAATTTGAGGATGATTTTCCTCTAAAAGATTACGTAGAATAGTAGCTGCCTGTTGATATTTAGGAATAGCTTCATCAAACTTAGAGTTAATGCAATACACAAAGGCCATATATTCATACGACTTAGCCGCATAGTAATTATTTTTACCATTCCGATTTAATATGATACTCAATGACTTCTGGCATAAAGACAGAGCATCATCAAATCTCCCTAGCTTAGCATAAACTCTACCGATTTCGCTGTATAAATCAGCAACAAAGGGTTGCTGATCATCAGAAATCTGCATATACATTTGCAGTGAATTTTGATACATCGAAAGAGCTTGTTCGTATTTGGCTTGATGATAATATACAATTCCCAATTTCTTATATAATGCAGCAACCTCAGGATGATTATTATCCCCATAGGCTTGTGAATAAATTTTTAGAAGCTGATAATACATGGAAAAAGCTTCGTCATGCTTGCCTTGATTACTGTAAATGTTTCCTATCCTATTATATATCTTTGCAACATAATGATGATTATCACCAAATCGTTTTAAGTAAATCTTGAGTGCCTTATTATACATTGAAAGAGATTTATCATATCTACCTTGATCATTATAGACAACTCCTAACCCATGAAAGGAGACTGCAACATGAAGATGACTATCGCCAAGTTGTGGTAAACGAATTTGGAGAGATTTCTTATACATACATATTGATTCATCATATTTGCCTTGATCACAGTAAACAACACCTAGGTTGTTATATAATGTAGCAGCATCAAGATGATTATCGCCAAGCAGCAGTAATCGAATTTTTAGCGATCTCCTATATATGTAAATGGACTCATCGTATTTATGTTGTTCGTAAAAAACAAGTCCCAGGATATAATATATCTCGGCAACATCAAGGTGATATTCTCCAAATTGAGATAATTGAATGTCTAATGACTTCTTATACCAAGAAATTGACTGATCATAATTACTTTGATAATGATAAATAGCTCCCAAGTTATTATATAGCGTTGCAACATCAAGATGATGATCACCGAGTTGCGATAACCGAATTTTCAGGCATTTCTCATACATAGAAATCGACTCATCACATTTGCCTTGATAATGATAGACAACACCTATGATATTATATAATGTGGCGACCTGGAGATCATTATCGCCTAATCTTGCTATATAAATTTCGAGTGATTTCTCATACATAGAAAGCGATTCTTTATATTTATCTAGATCGCAATAGATATTTCCAATGTTATTGTATGATCCAGCAATATCGATATCGTCGTTTTCTAATACACGTAGCTTTATATCCAGAGATGTTATATATTCATTCAATGCCCCATTCCAATCACGACACGATCTTTTAATCTCGCCTATTCTATCTAAATTTCGAGCAATTTTCATTAATTGGTGTGGTTTGTCTACCAAATTTTGTGCTTTCTGACAGGATTCACTAGCTTTAGCCCACTCTTTTTGTTGTATATAAATATCAGAAACAGCAAGATAAATATCATACTGAAGTTCATCAAGGTCGGAAGGAATTTCTGCTAACGACCGAATTAGTTCTAAAGCTAGCGAATAATAAGATAGTGCCTCTTGGACCTTTTTTGATTTATGATTTTGCTGCCCCAATTTGCAAAGAAATTTTATTTGTTGAGCAATGTCTGATGCTACCGATTGATTGTCCATGCTTCAGACTTAAATAAAAATCATAATACGAATTATCATCGAGTAATAAATTCAGTATAGTTTTGAAACGATCTATTTCACTACTATTAATTTACAAATGAAATGCAACCTTTTACTTTTTTCAAGGACTTTTATTGCCAGGTAAACAAATATCTTCAATAATTATCCAGTATCAACGAAATTATGCAATTAGGTACTCAAAGATTTACCGTCGGCTGCAACCAATATCCCAATTAGTTTAATATCCATTGAAAAAATATGAATGTTGATCCTGACGAAATAGAATGGACTAACTTTTTTAGCAATACCTATTGAAAAACGTATTGCATTCAATTTTTTCACCCAAATTGCTAGTCAATACTATAGTATCATACGCATTGTGCCGTAAACTTATAATAATTGTAATCCCGGGATTAAATTATATTCTAATATTAACAGTAATAACTTAGCATTAATACAATTATTTTCTTTGGTAATATTTTCATATTAATTCTGTAGCATTTGTGAGTATCTTTAAGTAATTTATTTATCTAAAGTTGATCTTTGTACCTAGACGATGACTTCATCAGCTTGGAGCCTAAGATAGATAAATCTTTCCTAGCTCGCATTAGATTCTAATAAGAATTGCTCTACGAATTTTCAATACGTTTAATATTAAGTTAAAAATTATTAAGATTATAATTATTAAGATTAATGGTAGATAATTCCAATACTGTTGTAAGACTTTGCAATTTCGGGCTGGTTATGATCAAGGACGGAAATGCGCATTTTGAGTGATACTTCGTACTAAACAAGAACCTCTTCATACTTACCTAGTTCACAATATACACTCCCCATGTTACTGTGCGATTTTGCAATATCGAGATGATTGTTGCCAAGTACTGGAGTTTGAATTTCAAGCGCTTTCTTATGCATAGGTAGAGCCTCATCATTCTTGCCTTGGCTCTTGCTAATAATTCCAATATTATTGTAAGATTTGGCAATATCGGGGTGATTATGATCAAGGACTGATAATCGAATTAAAATATTTCTTTGAAAATAAACATCATGACTTTCTGTTATTTCCCGATCATTTGCGGATCTTGCATTTGTCTTGCGCAAGCATCTGCTATTTTCTTACCACCTAACTTTTATCAATCTACTGTACCTTCATTGTCCAAATTCACTGGTTAGTGGATACAGTAAAGAGCAACTACTGTACTGACGATCGGATATGAAAGTGATTTTTTCTTTAATGCTTATGGTTATGTGGTTAGATTCTTCTATTCCGAACTGATAGTCGATTTAAAGCTGACTATTGTACAAATTTTCGCATTTTACAGATGTTAAGCAGGTAAATGTATTCATTTGTGCAATTTATGGATTGGAGGAAAAGACATTATTTACGAGAGTTTATATCATTCTCCTGTTATTCGGAAAAAAAAATTAACTAATGACCATTGTACAAGTTTCAAATATTAGGTTTCATTAAAGTTTAGCGTAACTATAATGCTTCATTTTGCTTGTAATTATAATTATCAATCGGTTGAAAGGCTTTGACATCTAACAATAACGATTAATCCGGTATATACGCTAGCAAGTAAAGACGATTTTATTTTTATGCTTATATCACATGTTTACAGAATTGACGATTATTAAATACAACGTGTAAATTAGTTCAAAATTATTTAACAGTGGACAAGTTCATCTAAAATATACTTAAAAGGCACACAATGCATTTGTAATCATTGACAAAGTAAATTATCTTTATCATTATACTACAGCAATACTTATCTACGTGACACCGTCACATCCAATTGCATGTTGGATAATGACTTGTTCTTTCTTAGGGCATTATTGCTCTGGTGGAAAGACGCTTACTGTGACACTTAATAAGCACTTCTTAATTTAAAAAATGCAGCTACAATCATTTCTCAGATGAAATAAAAATGCCTGAATGAATAGTTAAGATCGAGTAACGAACCTACAGCCAAAGAATTTTGCTTAAATATGTTGGTGATCGAAAGGCATAAATCAAGAACAGAAAGAAAGTGATAAATCCATTAATACTAGGAATGCGTTGTATTTGTTGATTTATGCAAAGCTAAATTATGCTAAACGTCAATGTAAAACAATCATTGCTGACTGTATCTGATGAGAAAGTAAGAACGACGTATTACATTTGAAATTTCTAAAAGATAACAATATGACAGGCAAGGAGTGAAGAAAGCTTTCGAGAAGATCCTATTTACTGCTTTCTATGTATGTAAATGTAATCATTAAGACTCGAATACAAGAGTAATTTTTATCTTGACTTTTTTTGAACATAACGATGCAATTGGGGTTTTTCCAGGGATACATTAATACTACTTTATAATTTATGCTTCATCATACTGATGATGCGGAGTATTTTGTGTCGATTTAAATATTTTTAGAATGTCGCCGTTTTTTTATTTTCTTCGTCTTGCCAATCATTTTATTCTTTTATAGCAGCGTGCATTTGCTTTTGTCTGCCCATGGATTATCCTTCTTGTCCACTGGATTGACTAATGGATCACTTTGGATATGACTATCGATATAGGCCTTCATGCTACAATAAAAGGAAAAAAGTCAAACCATTACTTGTGAAGGTGACAATAAAGTTGACAGTAGCAGAGCGTCGTTATTTGCCGTAGTCGCTAAGTTACCGTATTGGTATCCAATATTATTATTGATTTTATTTTATCAACTTAATAAACTACTCCATCATGGAACTAATTTACTGTACCAGAACGATGTTCTTATCCAATCTTTCTATGGAATGATTGAAGTGTATGGTTTATAACTTTACTAGTAAATTAAAAGACATTATGTGCTTTTATTTTCGATAACAATCCTTGCCAATTGTGGCTATTTCACTCGTCATCTGCAATGGTGTAAGAATGGCAAGGGATACTTGCTTTCCATGAGAGTTAGGTTTTCCCTACTGGTCGACTCTAGTACTATACTGTCATGATACCGTCAGGATTTACAGTATGTTCATACAATCCTCTACAGTCCACGATACTAGGCACTGTAACCTTGCCTGTACTGTACACTGTAGAATTTTCTCTGCGATGGTGTTGAGCGAAAACACAAAGAAAGGACAAAAATACGCCGTAACTTGAGTGCCGTGTGGTGCAGTAACCCAAGAGTGACTCTTCAACCTATACGGTAGTAGTATGGATACTCGAGACTAGTCGAGGTAAAGGAGGCACTTTTCTTTTTATTTGGATAACTTTTCTCGGTCAAATGACGGGACAACTATCCCTCTTGAAATGGATTATTTATCTTACTGAAATAGGAATATTTCTACATGGTGGACACTTATTAAATTTTTAGCATAGAAAATTGTTTTCAGCGTATTACGTTTGTATAGATATATACAGTACAGTAGTTTTAAAGTGGAAACGACTGTTGGGCATATTGAATCAATCATTCAAGCTAGTATTGAGTGTAGACTACTATTCTAGCGTTGTTGAAACAGTACCCATACTGTAGAATAGGGAGTATCGGTTTCACTTTTTTGACTTCAGAAAATAGTCATTGGCCGAAAGAATCAATCGGTACATGACCAGATTTCGATAAGATGAAATGGCTCATGTTATGGTAATCTTCAATAAACTGCATGATGGCCTACTCGCCTATCCTTTCAAGTTGTCGTTATGGAAGAAATTGGGTGAAAATATGACTAAAAAGAGAATACTATTCATTAATTGCAAGGAGTAATTGTGTTGTCCCATCCTAGAATTGCCGGAATACAGTCATTTTACTACGGCAATTACCACATTATTCACTGGATCAATTTCCTCATCCATCAAGCTACTCGTTCATTAAGTATCAAGTAGAATACGGATGCCATTCGACAACACGAAATAGCATCCACTCAATTGTCTATTCATCATGATTGGTGGGGCTCTTTTGACTGATGTACGACTGCTATCATCAAGAACTGCAAGCATTCAATAATCATTGCAACGGCCGCTAAGTATACAGTAAACGATATCATCATAAAATGTATATTACAGTTACGATACTCACTCAGCCGCTGATTGAGATACTGGCACACGCTGAAGGTTAGCGTGGATGCGAAGTTGTTCATTCTGTTTGATCAATTGCGCTTTATCGCCGGCCATCGTGTCCAAGAAAAAAGTCCAACAACGTTTTCTTTCAGCCTTTTTGCCAACCAACCGTGGAAAAACATACAGTGCTGTTGTTACGCAAAAATGCCTCGTAATATAGTTTCCTTTCACGGTACAATGTAGCCTAGTGAGCTGGTGTACACTGTGCCTTTACAGTACACTGTACTGTAAAGGCACAACGAATTTACAGTACTGTACACTGTACAGTAGAGGACGTACTGTACTGTATGTACTGTACAATACAGTACTATACAGTATGTAGACCCTTGGAGATCTCTCTTATAAGGGTCTCTCTACAGTACAACAGACGAGGTTAACGCCCTGTGGCGACAGAGAGATCACAGTTGTAATGCAATGATTGCTATAGGATTTTGCATACGATTTTATAGTTACGTTTTGCGCCTAATATGCATAAAATGATAGCCTACCAAATCGGATAGAAGTCAAAATTGGGTTCGCTCTCTTCGTGGGCTGATTCATGATAACGAACTATGATTCGTGCATGCGCACTAAATCTATCGCCGTGATCCTGTACTTCGCATACGATACAGTACAGTAACAGCACAGTACACTCAGTAAAGTACTGTAGTGTACCGTACTGTATTTGTGTTTTTGACTTTACTGTACAGCATTCACTCTCAAGTACAGTACAGTACGATTCAAGTTAGACGACAGTATAAGACAGTAGTAAAAGAAGTCCTTTTTGGGAATCCATGACAGCCATGGATGCTATTAAATCATTTAATAAATGAAAGATTGGCAGTCTTGAGAAAATGTCCATTTCAACAATCAACAATATGTACTGTACTGTACAGTGTAGAGTGTACAGTACTGGACTGTCAATTACGTACTGTACGTTTGTCATTGTACTCTAGAGCCATAGCAGTACTGGTACTAGTACGGTACCAATACCGTACCAGTACTGCTGTAAATATGGCTATAAATAAATATAGGGAATATATATATAGTTATAGACATATATATATGTTACTACTGTATATATTGATATACTGTATATATATATTATTATATATATATATATGTATGTCATATATATATTATATATAATAAATATTAATATAATATAATATATATATATTGGATGTAGATATATTTACAGCAGTACTGGTACCAGTATGGATCTTTGTACAATACTGTAGAGCTATATTTACTGTACGTACCAGGGCGCAGGGAAAGTCTGGACACATCTTGTTTATTTCTGTATGAAAGATGTGTCCGAACTGGATTTCCAAATTTGGGATGCAGTAACATCATGTTCTGGAGATTTTAATATCGCAAACAGCAATGTTCTGAGACGTGTAGTACTGGTACATTACAGTACTGTACAAAGATCATTTGCTACACTACCGATTTCCAAGAGGGTGACATCTGATTTCCTAAATACTCTACTGTACTGTCAATAAAATTAAAAACAATGTCACTGACACTGATTTAGAAATACAGTATGGACGATACTGTACTTTGAAAACGACGATAAAGAGTCTACACAGGCTGTTGTGCGATGGCAACGTTCAGGCGTGTACCTGTTGCAAGTTGTTTCCATAGTAGGAATACATATCGACTCATTGACTAGCCATTTGTTCACAACGAAATGGATATACAGTAGGTACAAAATAGGACCATACGTACAGTAGGCTGGACGTACAGTACTTCTCAACTTTAGAATTCTGCATTTCTATCTACTGTACTACTGTACTTTGGATGATCGTAGTCGATCGTAGCACGAAATCGAGTAAGAACTTCATATTCACAAATCGAGTAGTTTACTTTGTATTCTTTCAGGACTAAAACGGATATGTAAAAATAACATGACCTTTCACAGCGAGTACTAAACTACCAAAAGGAAGAGAGAGAGAGAGCCCGTACTATAGTTAAACAAGTCTTCTTAATAACTACTGTACTGTACAATTGGACATTGTCGTTCTATCTATTTTCGATCACAGCGATATACACGTTCAAGCAGAAATAGAAATGATCACTTGCAGGCCAATAACAATATACACGCCATCAATCCTAAAATCTCTTAAAGTTAGGACAAAGATTTAATAACCCACAAATTTACAAATGGACCGTCAGGTTACAGTAGCCAATTCATAGTCTGTCAAATATTAGACAATATTCATCAAAGCGAGATCGTACGAGATAGTTTAAGAAACGACTAGCTAACTACTCACTCAGTATCGTTTACACGATTACATCATCATAAGCGCACATCTATTTGTATAATAATATTAGAGAAACACTAATTAACGAGATAATAATACCAATGATGCTGCATTCAAGCACTGATCAACTATGGCCACATACAAATCACAGAACAGCTATTTACTTCATTATGTAGAATGGTAATATTACATTTTTCCCTTTCGCCAAGTATACGCGTATATGGATGAAAGTATATCACCAAAAACCGCTGTATATACAAAACTCCATCATGATGTTAATTTGAAAATTAATATTTAGTAAATATTGTTAACATTATTTTTCGCTTTTAAATCAAAACTTGCAGCAGTGTTTGCTATAAAATTACGTTTATCACAACGATTATGACTAGCAATACGGAAAATAGACATGTTATAAAAATAAGAGCTTAAACTGTACTTTCAGCTTTGCCTGAATCAAACATAGCACCTGCACTGGATGAGACACGTAATGATCTATCCTCTAAAATTTCAAGATCCATAAAAGAATATGCCAATGCTGTTCCTATAAATAAGAATCAATCAATTAAAGATAATTGAAATGGATGCGAATTCCATGCATCACTTTTACAGCTACAAGTAAGCCTTGACACTAGCTTTGAATGATTATTCTACCTGGCGGAATCTCTATTTTACGAGAAAGATTTTTATCCAATTCAGCAGTTGCCGTTACTACTGCTTCTCCAATATTTGCATTTGTATGACCCGATATTTCCCAATTGTCCGCTTCCGTTAATTTACCTGCTGCAGCTACACAAGCAGTTTCTACTACTAAGCCTAAACACAGACGCTTCGTTTTCATAACACGGGAAACTAAGTCATTCTCCACTTTGGCTTTCGCCGTACGAACTTTAGCCAATACTTTAGTAATGTCTATAGTTTCAGCTTTAACAACTGTGCCAAGACTTGCGGACGTAATAAAATTTTTACTTCCTTTTGCCTACATGACAACAACAATAATTCATTTTTGGACCATTAGCAAGCGTATGCAGAATATGGCATAATCAATACTCGGTACTGTATAATTAGTAGAATTGGTAGATTTATTCATAAATGACTAAAATTGTGGCGTAAATTTAGATCAAGCAAGATGCCGTAATGAGTAAAGAGATTAAAAAAATCTAATTCCATGCCATATCAATACTTGATCACTCTAGCTGCAGCAAGATATATCTACAGCGCAGAGTTTACTAACGCACTTAAAGAGGTAAACTTACACAGCAGCTATGACATACAAAGTACACCATTAGATCTTAAAAAAAATTGCCACAATCTTTGACACTACAGCACCTGCATATGACAAGTTACAGACACTGTTTGTACCAGATAGTCGGCACAATTGTACATGATGTTCTATCTTTCAACGGTAAATCTTAAACTATTTCGTATTTCAAATTCTACATATTTCACCTTAAAGAAAGATTATTTAGAAGCTAGAAGCTAGAAGCAGAGCTGAAAGAACTTGAACATTATCTGATGTACTGACTCTAAAAGTTTGTCTGAAACTGAACAAAGTAACAGCTTTTACGGTACGAATTGATGCGAAGTTGGATTATAAAAGAGTCATGCAGACATCCATATTTTACATAAATAGTACGCTACACTTTCAGCGTTAATGCTGGATTTCATAAATAAGATTGGAAAGATTACACGTGTACAAGGTATCATAAGTACCGAACGATCATTGCGGACTAAAAAAGTACTGAAAGTCGATTTGGTAATCACGATCACTTTAACCTAGGGTGAATGTTTACTACACACTTGTTGCGGGCCGCTTACAATAAAACATCGCTTTTAACTTTTTAAAGTGGACTTGATCCTGATCCACTAACTGCGATAGTTAAGTTCAACAGGTAATTAGTTGCTTCTAGATACAGTAAAACGAAATCCTTGGATACTTAACTATAATCATTATCCATCAATTGTACATCATAGCTGCAGTAATAGGATATTGTCTACGATTACTAAAGCTGATGTATAAATAAAATCATTTTGCTTTGATGGTGAAATCGTACATTAGTAATGTTAACATTGCCTTTACTTATTCATCCAGTCTATAACACTGTATATCTAGCATTGGAGCATATCTTTAGAATTTATAAATTGCAATTACTAGAGAAAAAGTCAATACGCTTGAGATTATTGACTATACAATTTCTGATAGTGATTGTCTTGTGTATTAAGCCATAGCGAATTAGTGCAACAGAGTGTAAGAAAAGAAAAGCAAGCTATAATAACATAAGTAAACTCAATTGATTCAGGAAGCCAAACATGCTAGGGCTAACAACAAATGAATAACGACACTTACTCCCGAATCGAAGTGTTTAAGAATTTGTAATCCAATGGATGAACTAGCCTTGACGTTGGAGACTAGAGGCTCAGTAAATGTGACTAAATCAGAAGATTTTAACTGATTCGGGCAAGGTTCATCAAGGATATCGTTCAAGGTATACGGCGTTCGCTTGATTTTAGGACGTCGACAGCAAGGGAGTACCTTGGGAACCTCTTTGACAATAATATGCAAAGGCATGAAATCACCGGAAGAGTTGATATCTGGTACACCGCATAGCGAGTCTTGACCCGCAGAACGGATAAATTCATTGACGGCTACAGCAAACATGGTCAACCCAAGTGTAGAGACCACCTTCTACCGATCCACTCGACAAGATCTTTTCTTTTAAGCAGCTACCTTAAGAAATCAGCCTAAGCATAGAGTCTCCAGCAAAGAGTCAATAAAGTATCGGATGAGTAGGTTTTTTATCCTGCAATGCTCTATACTGTACAGTCTGGCCAGAGAATCAACAACACGACGGATTCACCTAGAAGGGAATACGATGATAAAAAATGAGATTGGAGTTTACTCCTATCAAGAATTGTCTCAGTAAACTTGCTTTCTACCAGCTTTATTGGACGTTCAGTACGTTTTTATCCTGCAATGAGCTATACTGTACAGTCTGGCCAGAAAATCAACAACACGACGGATCCACCTAGAAGGGAATACGATGATAAAAATGAGATTGGAGTTTGACTCCTGCCAAGAATTGTTGACTGAACAAGCGTTTACCAAGTAAGAATTGGCTAAGTAAACTTGCTTTCTACCAGCTTGATTGGCTGTTCAGCACGTCCTTATCCTACAATGAGCTATACAGTCTGGCCAGAGAAGAAACAACGCGACGGATTCGCCTAGAAGGGAATACGATGATAAAAATGAGATTGGAGTTTACTCCTAGCAAGAATTGTTGATTGAACAAGCGTTTACCAAGTCAGAATTGTCTTAGTATACTTGCTTTCTAGCAGCTTTATTGGCCGTTAAGTACTGTACGTTCTTATCCTGCGATGAGTTATACAGTCAACAACACGACGGATCCACCTAGAAGGGAATACGATGATAAAAATGAGATTGGAGTTTACTCCTAGCAAGAATTTGTTGACTAAACAAGCGGTTGCCAGTTACTAATTAAGAATCCTTTAGTAAACCAGCTCTATCGGGTGTTTCGTGAGTATTGGCCATGCAGAACTATACTATGTATATTGCAAGGACTTGCGTATGGTACAGTCTACTGTCTTACGAAGCAAATTTAATCCACATTGGGGTTAGCCACCAACGACGGATAGACACTGCGATTTTTATTTTACTTTCTTACTTCATGATGTATGTTTGCAGATGCAGTTTTCTATCCAAACGATAGTATTCCAAGTATCCTTCAATGATTGTCTGGGATAGACTATTCCCATTGATACGTGTACTTCGGCCAAGCTTTAGATCAAGCACCAGATCAAAAAGGAAATTTTAATAGACACTGTGTAGTAATTATTAAACTTTTAACGAAGGTGTGTCCTCCCGACATTTATTTAAAGGCTAGAGTCAGCAATGTAACTCTAAATAGGGGCGATGTTCCTTATTACCAAGAAGTCATAGTAATGAGAAATTGGTTAGACGATGTAGAAAAATTATTTTATGAATTCTATGCTCGTATTGTCAATGTATTCCTAAAGAATGATAGCTAAGCTACAATTGCTATGGAAAAGTGACTCCGCGACAGCAGTTTATAAAATTGCGTTGATTGGATGATTAATTACCGTTGTTATTAGTCTAGTTAGCTAATTTACATTTTCTGCTACCATGAAATATTCTCTGCCTCTAAAAATGGTAAACTAAGCGTCATAAAGTCAAATGATGAGGATAGTCTGACAGACAATTTTCTCTAATGTCTTTCACAACTTCCCCAATCGATTATGAAGCCATCATTATGACGAATGCTTCCTATTTTCCAATACTCTTGTCCATATTGACTGCTAAAGTAGAAAATCAATCATTAGAATCGCAAGTTTTTCTCTTGAGAATTATCCTCCATTCTACGAGTTGCTTCTAATCCTTTTACAACAGTAATACGAGGGAAAGCTGAGCTTATTGACCAAATCGAGCTCAATTAAACCAAGAAAATAAACCCTGGTAGATCATAGCCATGCTGAAATTATCTTATCGACAAACATTACTTTTCCCCTCAATGGCAATAGACGTAGTAAGCAGGCGGAAAGACAAGCGTGTTTTCACTGCGATTATAGCGGTCGTTTATATCCCATTTTAACGCCGTTCAAGGAAAAAAGTATTGAGTAGTCGATGGCTGAGTACAGTAAATTACAGCCAATGACAACGGACAACTCTACTAAACCAAGAAAATAAATTCCGATAGATCATAGCCATGGTGAAATCATTCCATCGGCAAAATTCATTTTCCCCTCAATGGCAATATAGTAAGCAGGCAGAAAAACAAGGGTGTTTTAACTGCGATTAAATTACGGTCGTTAATAACCACTTTTACGCCATTCCTCACTTTTCTACTACACTAAATACAGTATATTCCATCCAATAGCAAATTCGACTAAACCTAGATAGTGAATTCTGATCGATCATAGCCATGCTAAAATCAACCCATGGATAGAAATCATTCTCCCCGAAGGCCAATATATATCTAGACATAAGAAAGGTCCGCTTCAATATCTTTATAGTTTAAATAGGATTATACGCTATTCCTCACTTTTCTATTACACTAAATACAGTATATTCCATCCAGTAGCAAACTCGACTAAATCTAGAAAATGAATTCTGATCGATCATAGCCATGCTAAAATCAACCCATGGACAAAAATCATTCTCCTCCGAAGGCCAATACACCTAGACATAAGAAAGGTCCGCTTCAATATCTTTATAGTTTTAACTGTGATTATACGCCATTCCTCACTTTTCTATTACACTAAATACAGTATATTCCATCCAGTAGCAAACTCGACTAAACCTAGAAAATGAATTCTGATCGATCATAGCTATGCTAAAATCAACCCATGGACAAAAATCATTCTCCCCCGAAGGTCAATATATCTAGACATGAGAAAGGTCCGCTTCAATATCTTTATGGTTTTTAACTGCAATTATACGCCATTCCTCACTTTTCTACTACACTGAATACAGTATATTCCATCCAGTGGCAAACTCGACTAAACCTAGAAAGTGAATTCTGATCGATCATAGCCATGCTAAAATCAACCCATGGACAAAAATCATTCTCCCCCGAAGGCCAATATATCTAGACATAAGAAAGGTCCGCTTCAATATCTTTATGGTTTTAACTGCAATTATACGCCATTCCTCACTTTTCTACTACACTGAATACAGTATATTCCATCCAGTGGCAAACTCGACTAAACCTAGAAAGTGAATTCTGATCGATCATAGCCATGCTAAAATCAACCCATGGACAAAAATCATTCTCCTCCGAAGGCCAATATGTCTAGACATAAGAAAGGTCAGCTTCAATGTCTTTATGGTTTACGTCATTCCTCACTTTTCTACTACACTGAATACAGTATATTTACTCCAGTAGCTAACTCGACTAAACCAAGAAAGTGAATTCTGATCGATCATAGCCATGCTAAAATCAACCCATGGGCAAAAATCATTTTCCCCAAAGGCCAATTGTAAAGAAGTAGCTTAGTGTTATTCGACTAAAATAGGCTACGATAGTTCTTGTTTACGATCCTCGCGATGTAAACAAGTAGAGTATGTAAGAAAACTCGCAAGTTTTCTAAAAGTAAGTACTGAATGCGGAGATCTACAACCTTGTATACTATCTATTACTCACTATAGGCTGTAAATAAATGTTATTATTCAAATCCTTATTCGGATAAGATACTTCGTTTACACCAATATATCTCGACATGAGAAAGGTCCAGTTTAAATATTGTCGATGGTTTTAACTGCGATTATACGCCATCATCTTTTTCTACTACAGTACGGTATATAGGCAGTGACAAAGTCTACTAGACCATAGCAAAAGCTATAGTTTAAGACGTCGCATTACAGCTATACAGAATGCAAGGCAGTAGCCCTGGTATCAGGCAGTCCTGTACATTCAGTACGCCTTGACGACAGAGTTGCTATGCGCATGTTGAAAATTTGAAGCAGACCCCGCTTACTATTTCAGTTTTGCATTTGTTTGCATGAATCAGCACTTCGAAGTTGGAGGCGAAACTAGACGCTATTTTCCATCTGTCAAGATTATCAATAGGCATTAGAACGCTTAGCAATTACTCAAGATCGAGTAGAAGGTCTTGTTCTTATTCAGAAGTAGTTTTGGTGTTATTAGTCGTCTAAACACCATGTCGGAAGAAGATAAAGTCTGCTCATTTTTCAAGAAATCCAACAGGAAACGTCCACAAAGTAGAATGAAGAGGCCACCATCTCACTCCAATTCAGAAGGTATTGTAACCTTTATGCTTTATTGAGCTGGATAGTTAACGAGTCGAGGTAGATAGACGATATTCCTCAGTTTAGAATGTTGAAGAAACGATGTATCTAGTAGGTCTTGCATGATCATACTATAGGCTGTGTGAGATGAATTGGTGCGATACTAGATTGATATTGTCTTCGTTATGTTGATAAAGTCATGCAAGACTATTTGTAAACACGTTACTATAAGGCTAATAGGATTCAAAAATGAACGCTTAATACAGCTTGAAGTGTAGATACGTTGATGTGATGTGTATGGAGAATGATTGATCATTCAGCAACGTTATCAGTAACAGAATGATATGTATCTGCCGAGGATGTACCACTGTATCATGAATGAATGTGGCCTTGGCGTACCTTGCCTTGCTTCTAACTTCATTACCTTGCAATAAATTAATAGACAGTGAAGATGGAAGCGCTGTGGTAAGGAAAGAAAGAAAAACGGAAATTGGAAAGCCACTCCTTCAAAAGGTACACCTGGAGATCCATTTTTCTTATCAATTGCCTCATTGAAATATCGCGTTTTACATCATGTGGACAAATTGGAAGATTAATATACTGTAATTAGCAATGACTAACCATGAAAGTTGTGCAGCATTAAGCGAATAGGACGATCAGTCACGATCATGTAACTTTTTAGGACATGCTATACGTATTCTTGGTCGGTATAGCGGTCTTTTATGGATTGTTCTATGATGTCTCAACCTTTATCTTTGTTGCATCTTCTTATAGACTCGTAAAAGAGGCCTTCGTGATGACGATGAGGTTTTAAACGAAAACAATAGCAACGAAGAGGATGATAATTTACCAGTAGCATTCTCCTATAAATCGACTCGCTCAGCGGTACGTATAATAGCATCGTAAAAGGCTATTCGATGAACGTTGCTGGTTGCGATTGCAACAGACTCCTATTTACATGTAATATTGATATAATCACTGTCTTAGATCGAGTTATTGAATGAACGTCGTAAAAGTATCTATGAATTTATAGTGAAGTAATATTTATATCGAATCCGACTATATCAGTGATGCCGTAAAGGATGCATTTCCGTCGGCGTGGAAATACACAAATTACTTTTATACTAAATTCCATGAGAGTTGCTTACATCTAAAATTAAATTATATTTGTGATATTAGAAAGCAACTGGTCCTGACGATATGGGTGCTACGTTAACCAACGAAGTTGACACTGAAATCGATCGAGATGCTAGAGCAATATTTGAGAAAAGCCAAAAAATTAACGAAGTGAGAAATACAGTAGTAGCGATAAAGGCTATCATGCATTTATGGCGTCACTGAAACATTATTCTTAATCTAAGTATTAATCAAATTGTTAATGTCCTTACCAGAAAGGATTATCATTATGGTTAACTACTGTAATTGCCTTTACGTAGGAACTGAAAGGAAAGGAAGATGACAAAATTTATAGAGGAATCAACAATTACGCGCAATATTATAAACAGCGCGATACAGCACAAGGAAATGCTTCAAGTAACAGTGTACGAATTGGTCCAATTCGTGCACCTGCTTACTTGAGAGCCACAACTCGCTGGGATTATCAGCCTGATATTTGTAAAGATTACAAGGAAACAGGCTATTGCGGTTATGGAGGTGGGTAAATAGATGTTCTTGCGGATAGATCTTTAGTTGTGGCCTTTAGATGCAGTTTAAGAGTGTGTTCTCAGATTGACTAATTATGATCATCTTTTCATTTTTAGATAATTGTAAATTTCTTCACGATCGCGGAGACTACAAGCATGGCTGGCAGTTAGAGAGAGAGTCGACTGCTAACTTCAATGACGAAGAAGACGTGCACAAATATGAAATATCGGATAGTGACGATGAACTTCCTTTTGCTTGTTTTATCTGTAGGGAGTCGTTTAAGAATCCAGTGGTCACCAAGTACGTAGACATTCTTTAGCTAATGTCCTGTTTTCTAAATCGGATTATTATAATGATTGTTTAAAACACCATTTCTAGATGCCAACATTACTTTTGCGAGAAATGTGCTCTAGATCATTATAGGAAAACGCAGCGATGTTTTGTTTGTTCGGCTCAAACCGGTGGGATTTTTAAGCCAGCTAAAGGTTAGATAACCCTGTCGCATACTATTCGTAATACATTGCAATGTCTTGTTCTTTCTAATAATTCTTCCTGCTTGACTAGACCTTATAGCGAAATTAAAGAGTGTAAAAGGAGATGACGATGAAGAAAATGACAATTCATTGGATGAAGGCGACTAATTTGTATTTAAGATAAATAGAATTATCATTTTAGCAAGGTCTTAAAAGCTAGATGAGCGCGTATATAAAATGAATGATAACAAGGTGTTGATACCATAGCAGGTCTTTCTGTCTTAAAAATACTTCGATCACTTATGGCATACGTTTAGTGTATTCAACTTTGAATTGCTATTGGCTACTGTATATATGGATATACTTTTTATTGAATTTGAGGACGATAAAAATAAAATTAATCTATTCTATTTTACCTCGATACTGATGCGTATTACTAATTAGTTGTACTATACATCCCAACTATAACGGGAACCACTGTTGCATTACTTATTTGGAACAAAATTTGTCATAGTCAATACGTTCATTGTCCATTACTGCATCTGAAAATTCGATGACTTGGCTTTGTGCAGTACACTAAGATGGCATAATCTGTGTTATGAATTCAAAACTCCAATTGCAGATTTAGGAGCTTCATTAGACATGATCAACTACACATGTATTTCAATTCATTGACAGGCTTATTCCTGTCTTAAAATGGCAACCAATATTGAAAAGAACTACGACCCATAGCAATTAGGAAATAACCTCTCTATTTTCTTCATTTTTTGAACGATACTCGCGTATACGGCATGTATTTCAATTTACTGAAAGGCTTTTTCCTGCCATAAAACGTAATAAGCATTGGAAAACAACTGGAATCATGTTTACAGCAGTGGAAATGCAAGGTCGAAGGCTGAGGTAGTTTTGGTTGCTATGCAACTGGCCACCAGCTAGCCAATCCTCGCTTTCCATAGTCTGTGCAGTATAGTGTCCCATACAAGTATATTTTATATACTGTACCGTATAAAATCATTCAGGGTCCCCATCGTGTCATCGTAATCATCATACAAGATGCCCCTCTCCACAAACTATACTATACAAATGCACTACTCGAACTGAGTGATTTGGACACAGACCCTTCCAATTTCAGATCGAGTCAACGTTAGCCTACTCTACCGTTACAGTCCCTACGTTCCTTATAAAAGCTTAGAAGCGACCAGCTATTCCAATAATAAATAATGAATTAACGCTACCGCTCGAAGATATTCTTTTTTATTTTTATAAAACTTTGGTAATCGCATAACTCAATTCATCATCTACACATCACTTCAAGGATGAGTTATACGAAGTGTGGTTAGAGTCTTATAAAGCAAACTGATGGATTACGGATGCTGTACGAGTATGATGAGCAATCCAAACAGTGACAGTCGTTAAATGATGGTCACAGACCTTCAACTTTTAAGCTATTCAAACGTTCAAACCCAATCCGGACGGATATCTTGGCCTTGACTTCAATGGTACACTGCAAATCTAGGTTTTCAATTTGAATTAATAAACTCCCAACAGCTTTACGGTTTAGTGTACATGAGTGGTAGTTTCTTGATCGAATATGTTAAGAAATTCTACTTACTAAAAGTCAACTATCGTCATTTTAAAAAGTGACAAAAGATGGTGTTCGATTAGTCATTTCAAACGGCGATAGGCCACTTTTTAGTAAATAAAATTGCTTACAAATTGATATCAGTACGACGTGATCCGATACATTCGATGGATCATATCGGATATTCGATATTCTCAATTTTGCGTGAATTTGTATAAAATTGATCGCAAATGCATGGCTTTAATTATCTGTATAGGAAAGTTCATAACGATCGGTTTTCTTGAAGCGTTTAAACATGCAAATAAGCACGGAAATATGCAAAGTAGCATGGTAAATGACCCCATAAAAGTTCATATATAATAAAAGAATAAATAGCCATAGGGGACTATAGAGACGTGACGACAGAGCTAGGCTCATGGCAGCGAAGGTAGTAGTGCAGACACATTGTCCATAATCGGCGTTCCTACATTTTATTTGTGCTAGATGTCTTGCGGGAACCTATTGAAAAACTTTTACGCGAAAAGAACAATGACTTGTTTATGATTTATTGCATAATGATATATTTATCTATCAACTTCATGAAACAAAGGCCAGAGTTCCTAAATCGCTTTATGATTTTTTATATGATGAGGAACCAGAAACTGCTTTACGGCTAAAACTTATCACCTGCAACATCATAATCGAGTATACACATACATGTATATAAATATATGTTAAAATTTCTATGCCTAGCAAACTCGTTAGGCGCGAAATTATAATTGCTTACTTATTACTGAGAATAAAGAGTAGAGAGTATAGATTGTAAAAAAGGATATACCCAAGCACATCGCCTACACACATACTGGACGTAAAATCGTAAGATACTATAATCATTACATTAAAATTGTGATATCTCTATCGCTGAAGCCACAAGACGTTAAAGCTAGTTCTTGTAAAAGACGTGCATATGGAAGCAATTTTTCAATTCTTAACAACAGCATGAATCACACAAGTTTATATCTGATAGCCCTGTTTTTATGTCATGCTAGCCTTCAAGTGGAGGGAAGAACAGTTTTCTATTCTACGTGTAATATTAGTAATCAAGATAGAAATGTGATAATAAATCAAGCGCAGAAGATGATGGAAGAAAGAAATAAGAAGGATAACCCGTTTACATCAACTGTAATTGAGTTACTTGTGAAGATTCAATTTAACCGTACGCCCAATTTATTAGGGAATAACATTTTTTCTAGAAACATACGTGTATATATAGCTATAATGGAATATATTCCGACTGTACTATTATCTACTTCAAGCATGATGGGAATGAATTTGTATCCAGCGACTAAAATGATGCCAACAAGCATTAAATCGGATCGATTACGCCATCTAACTATTTCAAAAAAGCATCTTTCATGCAATCCAAACGAAATCTATGATTATATACCTCACTTAGATCCCATTTGTGTCTACAAGTATAATTTTTGTTACTTTTTCCTTATTGACCCAACAGATACTCTACTTAATGAGTCATCTACATCGGCTAGAACAGGAATTAATCTTTGGCCACTTGAAAGCTGTCAGTTCTTCAATCAAAGACATAATTTAATACTTGATAAAGGCCTAGCGTTGCTAATGATCTTAATGGTAGTGTATGCATTTTGGAACTATACATTAAAAGAGAGAAAAATTCGAGAATAGTAAGTACCTAAAAATTACAATATTACCGGTACCTGTTTTGTATTAATTTAGTAAAGCTACTTCGAAGGATAATTCGGGAAGCGACATAAATTTGATTTAGAGATATATTCGTAGCTTTTAGTGAAACTGCCATTCTGTCACATGCACAATATTTTATATTATAGCTGCATAATTTCTTCTTCGGATTAACATCGAGCTATATTCTGGATCGACATATTTGTCTCCATAAATTTTTGCTGTATCTGTCCGTTTGGAAAATAATCACTATTAAGTTTTTTGGATCACCTGAAAAGATAATCACAACTTATATTATGTTACTGCTGCGATAGCAATTTAAACTCATCAGGAAGATAATGTAGTCTGTTACCGTTAAATAGACACTACTATATAACTGTCGTGTTCAAATCACGACAAGAAAACCTGGGTCTTTAAATCCGCATAAACCGTGAGACTACAACAGCCAAGTGTACACATAACGGGCTAAGCTCAGACTAGCGAAGCTTGTCTTAGGCTTTAAAATATTTTATTAAACGGAGACAGTCTTGACATTCAAGACTATTAAGCCCTGCAACACGTGTATACTACTACGGCAGACAGCTAATGAGGGCACCGAGCTTTATATACCCTAGCTCGGCTGCACTAGGTGCACAACTTAGACGAATAAGCCTAAAATGTATATGGCTTTATGTGGTTCGACTGTCTATATGATTTAGTATGGCAAACGGTGTAAACAACACCAATGAGTTATGAACTAAATAAGAGCCAATTAACGATCGAAGGCTCGGCATAAAGTAACAGAAATCACAATGTGTTTATAGTTGTCATCTCTTTAAGTAAATTTTTCTGCATAGGGTCTACATCACAGTATGACTAAACTATCAATGAAACTAAATCATCGAGTAGCTAATTAATATAAGGTTATTAATTAGCTAGTATATAAGATCTTAATTACTAACACTAAAGCTATGATAATAACTAACGGAGTCTGTAGTCTGTCATAATTACATTACTACTTCAGTCAATGATTCTATAATGGCTAATGTTGGCTGAACTTAAAGCGAAATAACGATACCTATTGAAGGGAAGGTACCGTAGCACTAAAATTATAAAATCTACCACCGTAGCTCATGCAGTTTCCTTATTTGTCCTACTGCAATGCTATAGTCTGCTCGCTTTTACCGCTTACGTTGGCATTTAAAGCATAAAATATGGAATGGTTCTTGACCCTTCTATAAATACCTAAACTAAATACTATGATATACATTGCTGAGAAATAGTACGATAGTTGTCAGTTACAGTTTCTAAACGCGAGAGTCGCTGACGCATACAAATAGCATAAGTGTACCATTGCATCATATCATGTAATATCTGTAAAATGCTTTATTTTATATTATTTACAAGACCTAGTTATGGCAATCGCATATTTGCATTAAAGTAGTTTTTCTTGAAACGATTTTTCTGTATTAGCCTTAATAATTTACGCACCCGACAAAGCGTTCTTCAATCCATGTTGTGCATGTGTTGAAGCATCTTTATGGCAAATATAATACTAGAATAATTCTCGTAATTTCATTCTTTCTGGGAAATATAAAATACAGCTTACTATTTTCAATAATTTGAACTGCATATATGGACTAATGCAATTTTCCTATTCCTTTTCGTATAGTCATGTAAGCTCACTTCGTGAAAATCTTATGGTTGTCTACCGAAATGATGACACTAATTTAATGCAACTGTGTGCTGGATATATAATTAAATATATATTTGTGGAACATTGGCAGATGGTTCTTTTGATTATTCTTTTAGCAAAATCGATCGCTAGTTTCCTTATTTTTGGGTATCTAGGACCTGCATCACGGAATTTCGTAAAGCTTACAAAGATTTTATTGCAATGCAGTATATGGAGTTACTATTTTATATTTCTCTATGGAATCGTTTGCATATCGATGCTTCTAGCTACGATATGTTCTATGTGGAAAAGTAACGAAGAGTCATGCCGATTATTGCAAGTATATAAGCAACATGTCCTTTATAACAAAAAAATTTCATTGGAAAAATACTTCTTTGATGAATCTAAAAAGAAGCATAAAGGAGATTGCGCATCAGGTTGTTTTAATTTTGTGAAGATAATACTTTGTAGGTTATGGTGGCTTGTGAAGAGTTGGAAGTTGATGCAATTTGCTTTTAATGTAGCACAAATGCAAAGTTGCTACATCAGCAATATGTTTTGTTCTAATAAAGACAAATACACAAGCATCACACACTTAATTTCAATCCTGACATACATTTATTGCGTATATTCAGCCGCAATTATGGTATATATATGCATTTTACTTATTCTTTTATCCATCAAATTTCTGATACTAGATTTACTAACTAATATGCTTGTATTATCATGTATTTCTTACCTTATATATTACTGCAGCCAATATTTATATTCAGATAAGAATATTCGTCTATCAAATTGTATAATAAATAGTCTACAATATGTAAAAGATGAAACTCCTGACAATCACAATATATCACGTAAAAGTGGATCATTTCAAATTAAGTATGAAGCAACAGCAGAAAAAGTAAACGTCGACGTACCAGACATGTTAAAAAAATTAAGTCAAGACTTTAATAAGAAATTCGAGGACTTAATGAAAAATAATTTACTCATTACACCAACTTCAAATGCCTGCATGATGGTGAAGTATTCGGGTGAAGAAGCTAATCTAGATGGAACGAATAATTTTAGGGTGACTTTCAGTAGCTTCGATGAGGAGTTAGATGCATTGCGGACACCAATTGAAAATCTTTTACGCGATAATAGCGATAATTTAGTACGTTACAGCATAT
This sequence comes from Trichoplax adhaerens, assembly GCF_000150275.1. NCBI lineage: Eukaryota > Metazoa > Placozoa > Uniplacotomia > Trichoplacea > Trichoplacidae > Trichoplax > Trichoplax adhaerens. Next base: position 112,584 of record NW_002060944.1, on the reverse strand, counting down.
TTTTCGGTCAAAGCAATGAAACGTTTACCGTAATTCCTATATCACTTTTTGATTATTTGTATAATAATGAACCGAAAACTGCTTTACACCTTAAATTTATAATCTGCTATGTCATAATCGCTATAATGTCTATCATCTTAATTATTTTTTATACATCCACCAATACTACATATCCTAAAGGTGGTATAGCTCTTGCGTTAATTTTTATTTTGTTTTCTTTTCTTCGGCCACTGAATAACGATGATATCGAATCTTTTATCAGAGAGAAAATAATATCTTATAGAAATGGCTATACTTTTAACGATTCATATGCAATCAATTATAATAATAATGTAAGCATTCCAGTACGAATCATTATTGATTATGATAAAACAGAATTTTTGTATTGACCTCCTATAGAGGTATACAGTATTCTAGATGAACTAATACAAATGTGAATTGCAGCAATGTAGCAGTGAAGCAGCGGTTGGTATAAAACACATAAACAGGAACTGCTACTCCTTTACTTATTTTAAGACAAGTTTATCGAAATACAACCTTGTCCAGCTAAGTTTGTCATAGTTAATACGTTCGTTTTTCATTAGTGCCAAATTATATGCGTTAACTTCGTAAAGTACTCTATGTAATTATCTAAGGTTGCATAACATGTTACAAATTGAAACTCCAATTGTAGGTTTTAAGAGCTTTATTAGAAATGGTGAACTAAACCTGTATTTCAATTGACTGATAGGCCTATTCCTGTCTTAATATAGCAACTATTTTTGAAAATGATTAATTACAATAGTCATAGCAGTTAGGAAATAATCTTTCCATCTTTTTCATTTGTGGAACGATACTCGCATATACTGTATATATTTTGATTTACTAAGAGGCTTTTCCCAGTCATAAAACATAACGAACATTAAAAATAACTATAAGATTAACAACCAATATTAGGAAATAATCTCTTAACTCTTTTCGATTTTGCAGAATCAAACTATAACATTTACTTCAGAAATTTTGTAAAGCAATTTTTTATTATCTTCTTTAAATAAAATAGTTTGTCTTAGAATTTGGCCTCTCAATTGTAAAAATAAACATTGATAATTTCTTTCAGCTTGTCACTTTAGTAGCTTTAAAGACTTTAATGCGAATAGCGAGATTTTATGTTAATTGAAATTTCTTCCATGGTAATGTCTCTAAGTAATGATAACAATATTGCAAAGATAGGTATACGCTCGTATTGCCTAAGAATTATCAAGTCTACTGTCGTATTGGGAAAAATAGTAAATGATGTAGCAGCTGGATATCTTTCATTTGTAGATATACGCACATCAAATTACGATATCTTTCTACAAAACTGTAATCAATGAGATCATGACTGTAACATTATATGATTAGTTAACTAGAGTAGCCTGAACAGCTATATGCTATCCACTTTGTAAGAACAAGAATCAGATAATTACTAGGTATGTACATAGTAAGGTATGATATCAATGTGCTGAGCAATAAACATCTATCTACCTCATCCAGAGATTGGAAATCGTTAAACAATTCCACAGTCGATGATGTAGTAGATGCCTATGAAGTAAAAGTAATTATATCTATTCAATTATATATTCAATACCTACACTTTTTAGCTTTATTATAGCATAATTTCAGTTCATCTCATAGTGTCTATGGTGTAGATATAGTTCTAAAGAAACGATAAAGAGATATAATAACCAATAAGTTTACAAATAGACCGTCAGGTTACAGTGGCGAATTCATGAGACAGTTCGAGAAACGTCTAGCTACACGCTTAATATC